>NC_142802.1:178644-478644 GCF_049724085.1 Artemia sp. Qi Xiang Cuo | reverse complement strand
TTTTTTAGGGGGGGGGGGTCTCATAAAATCGCTTTTTGTTTGGGTCTTTTAATTATTGTTTTTTTTTTTTGTTTGTTTTGTTTTGTTTTTTGTGTGTGTGTGTTGAGTCTTTGAAAGGTTGAAATGCAATGCATTATATTGAAAATACTTGAATTTGTTTCATTTTTGTTTCTCCCCTTTTTTTTTCCTGGTCATAGGAAAAAATTTTCCATGGTCATAGGGGGAGTTTATATTGAAGTGTATTTTGTTGTGTTTATTAATTGAATAAATTGATAGATTGATTGATTGATGAAAGGGATGCTCGTATAAACTTCGGAGGAGGGTCATTTGATTGGAAATTGAAAGTTCTAGCTCAATTTTTAAGAGTCAAAAGATATCCGAGGGCAACTAGCCCCCCCCCCACAAACATCCTTTTTTCCCAGGCCTATCTGATAACATTTTTATAATAGCCATTTCATTAAAAATAACTCAAAGGTCAGATAAGAAAAATTCCTGTGTCGACGGAACTCAAGTCTAGAGAGTTAAATTAGCCCCCCAACGCTCTTTTTCCCCAAACCCGTCTCGTACAAATTTTGAGATAGCCAGTGTTTTGGACATTGTTTAAAAATTAGATAACAAAAACACCCCCCCAGAGCCAGGGGGATAGGCGTTGTAAGTGTTGTCCTGGGGGCGTTTATGGTTCTTATGAAAGGGATGCTAGTATAAACTTCAGAGGGGGTTCATTTGATTGAAAATTGAAAGTTCTAGTTAAGTTTTTGCGAGTCAAAAGAAATTGGAGGGCAACTAGCTCCCTCAAGCCCATTTTTCCCCAAATGTATCCAATAAAAATTTTGAGATAGGCATTAAAAATTTCTCAAAAGTCAGATAACAAAAACTCAGGTGTCGTCACACCCCCCCCCCCCCAGGGCCCGGAGGCAGGCGTTATGAGTAATGCTCTGGGGGCATATATAGTTCTTATGGAAGGGATACTCGTACAAACTTTGGAGAGGGCTCATTTGATTTGAAATTGAAAGTTCTTGTTCACTTCTTAAGAGTAAAAAGAGATCGGAGGGCAGCTAGCCCCCCCCCCCCTCCTCCACACCCTAAATGCATATAACAAAACACCTTTATGTATGGTCATTTCGTTAAAAATAGTTCAAAGATCAGATAAAAAAAAAACTCCTGTGTCAACCCCCCCAGGGCCGGGGAAGGCGTTGTAAGCATCGCTCTGGGGCATATATGGTTCCTATGGAAGGTATGCTCGTATAAACTTCATAAACTTCAGAGAGGGTTCATTTGAATGGAAATTAAAAGTTGTAGTTCATTTTCTCAGAGTGAAACAGATCAGAGGGCAACTAGCCCTTCCCGTCCTCAACGCCTTTGGGCGCATTGGATGGATAAACCCATCAGATAAAAATATGAGGTGACTATTTTGTTAAAAATAGTTAAACCATCAGATATTAAAACTCCGGGGTCGACACAGCCCCTCAGGGCCCAGGGATAGGCGTTGTAAGTTATACTCTGTGGATATATATATGGTTCTTATAGAAGGGATACTCGTATAAACCTCAGAGAGGGCTCATTTGATTGAAAATAGAAAGTTCTAGTTCAATTTTAAAGAGTCAAAAGAGACCGAAGCTTAATATAGTACCCCCACGCCCTTTTTCCCCAAACCCATCCGATAAAAATTTTGAGATAGCAATTTTGTTAAAAATAGTTCAAACATCAGATAATAAAAACTCCGAGGTTGACACAAACCCATTTTTTTACTTTGGTATTGTTACTTTGATACCAAGTTTGATACTTTGATGAATATTTGATTTTTTTTAAGTTTTATTTTAAAATAAGGAATTTTTAAAAACTTGAAACTTTTGCAATTAAAAACGAACAAAAGTTAATTAAAAAAAACTTTCCTAAAAAAATTTTTTCAAAGATAAGTAAAGGCCATTTTAAGCTTAAGCTCAGCAGATACAAATACCTTTTAAAATTCAAAATCAAAACGACCAGAAATTACTATTAAAGAATAAATGAAGCCCAAAACGAACAGAAATTAAATAAGCAATGATAGCAAAAACATACAACAAGTAGGCCTAATAATATAAATTAATAAATAGATCTTAAAGCGAGTAATGCTTAGATTGAATATGAATATCAAGCTTAATGAAAAAAAAAAAATTTTCCTGTTGAAGCATAAATGAAACTTTAAACGAACAGAAATTAAATAAACAATCAATGCAAACAAATATACAATCGATATTAATGTAAATTAATAAATAAATCTTAAAACGAGTAAAACTTAAATTAGATATCCGAATCAAGCTTGAAATGAACAAAAATCACCACAAACAAGAGTTTGGGTATGACCTCCTTCCCTCACTGTAAAAGTCTAAAACCTACTCCGTCATTGGCGCTTTACTGAAAACCAATTTTATGACAAATGTTTTCTTTTGTACTTAATATTGAAAATAAACATTAGAATTATAGTAAAATTTGAACTGATGAGTTTTCAGCAATTAATATCATTATACATAAAATATTCAGTTTAATTTATTAGCTCTATTTAAAATTGTTAACGACGAATATAGTTTCCCTACAGACAAGTGTTTGGATACTGCCTCCTTTCCTAACTGTAAATGAAAACCAAAAGCCTACTGCGTCATTGGTGCTTAACTGAAAACGGATTATATTACAAATATTTTCTTTTCCAGTTCTTACAGTATTGAAAATAAAAATACAATTACAGTGAAATAAATTCTTGAACTGATGGATCTTTCAACATTTATTATCATTATTCATCAAATATTCAATTTGATGTTGTTTATACTTCCAAAGGCTGTTCAAGACGCATATAGTTTTCAGTAAAGCGCTAATGACGCAGTAGGTTTTATACTTTTACAGTGAGAGAAGGAGGTCATACCCAAACTCTTGTTTGTGGTGATTTTTGTTCGTTTCCAGCTTGATTTGCATATTCAATTTAAGTTTCACTCGTTTTAAGATTTATTTATCAATTTACATTAATATCTATTGTATGTTAGTTTGCATTGATTGTTTATTTAATTTCTGTTTATTTTAAGTTTCATTTATACTTCAACAGGAAAATATTTTTTTTTGTTTTAAGCTTCATTTGCATATTCAATTTTAGCATTACTCGCTTTAAGATCTATTTATTCATTTATATTAATACCTGTTTGCTGTGACTGCTTATTTAATTTCTGTTCGTTTTGGGTTTCATTTATTCTTTAATAATAATTTCTAGTCGTTTTGAGTTTGAATTTTAAAAGGTATTTGTATCTGCTGAGCTTAAGTTTAAAATGGCCTTTACTTTTCTTTGAAAAACTTATTTTTCAGAATTTTTTTTTTAATTAATTTTTTAATAAAGCACTAGATTTCAGAGTTCTATCTTCATCTTTGAATTCATCTTTGCTCTGTACTTCTATCAGAAAAACTTTGTTTTCTTTAATTGATTTTTCTTCGTTTTAAGGTTTTGAAATATACACAGTAAACCTTACGCAAATATTCTTGTTTCAAGGCGATGAAACTAAAGAAGTCACGTGAGTTTTCGTTAAAATGGGGCATTATATATATATATATATATATATATATATATAAATATATATATATATATATATATATATATATATATATATATATATATATATATATATATATATATATATATATATATATATATATATATATATATATATATATATATATATATATATATATATATATATATATATATATATATATATATATATATATATATATAATATAATATATATATATATATATATATATATATATATATATAAATATATATAAATATATAAATATATATATATATATATATATATATATATATATATACATATATATATATATATATATATATATATATATATATATATATATATATATATATATATATATATATATATATATATATATATATATATATATATATATATATATATATATATATATATAAAAAAAAAAAAAAAAAAAAAAAAAAAAAAAAATATATATATATATATATATATATATATATATATATATATATATATATATATATATATATATATATATATATATATATATATATATATATATATATATATATATATATATATATATATATATATATATATATATATATATATATATATATATATATATATATATATATATATATATATATATATATATATATATATATATATATATATATATATATATATTGTATTGTACCTTGAGAAACCTGGGTGGAAAACACGGGATGCGTCGGATGATTTGCCCCTAGCCACGCATTGTACCCCCTGCCGAGAGCAGAAAATCATACGATCGGTACCTACACTATACAGACCATTGATCAGTATGCAAAAAGTCATTTATGAGGATTCTAAAACCCAGACTCAAGGTTTTTGACCATGGAGATTGGGTCGGTACTCCTTCCACGCTTCCTAGTCTTTCCACTCAAGATACGGCACCAAAACCTGTCATTTTTGGTCCCATAAAGCCCTTTATGACGATATTATCAGGACCAATTCATAAAAAGCAAGTAGATATAAAAATAAGTTTTTAGATGAGACCTTAAAATGTTCTGTATGATGTTACAGAGGTCTGCTAGTTATGTTTGTCAGTTGACGGCTTATGAAAATATTAAGGGGACTGGGAGGGAAATTTATTAGAGGGTGGGTTGTATGTATGCTTAGGTTTTTCAACCATGGAGATTATCATGGTACCCTTTTTGTTCTTCCCAGCCTTTCCATTGCACAAATGGCACCTAAAGTGCCGTTTTTTGGGCGCTATATGACACGTTATAATGGTGTTATCAAGTCGAATTTTCAAAAGCCCCTAGATTTAGAAATAAAATTACTGATAAGCACTTAAACAATTTTCTATGATGTTCCAGCGGTGACAAAAAAAAGATACATCAGTGCTACCTATGGGACAAAGTGACCTTCGCTGTTGTTCATGGTGAGGGGGAAATGTAGTTTACCTGCAGAATGTTCTCAACAATGGTTATTCCAATAGTGTGCTTTTCATTTTGACCCGATGTCATTTTTGAGGGAATATATTAAAAAAAACATATTTCACTATTACAATTAATCGAACTGATAGTTACCGTTCTTTAGTCAGCTACAAATAGCAAATTTGGTTACTATGGGCCGTAGTTTGCTCTTTACTGGGTGGCAGCTATCGTTGCAGCCATGATCTGGCCTTTTAATCTGTTAATATTTCAGTAGAATCAAAGACATAAAGAAAGATTGCTGTAATATGCTTCCGTGATAAAAAGAGATCCCGTGTTAACATGTGTGCTCTCACTCCATTGGTCTATTTTTGTGACGTACATCTGTGAGCCAATCATATTATTCCTTAATTGTATATCAAATAGGGAAACCAAATAACCACCTTTTTACCTGTTTTTGCAACCTCTCGCTTGACTACAAACTGAGTCCTGTCTCTATACTTCTCTGCCTCCACTGCTGACGAAGTCTTGGATAAGATCTAGATTTTCATTTTGACATTTTAGCAAAATTTTGATGTTTTTGGAAAACGAGGTATAGAAAATTCAGTTTTCTGGTTACTTCTGCACGTCTATGTTATTGAGTCTAAATCTTTATTTAAAGCTTAATCTTCTTCTAGAAAAACGTTCCTGGATAAGGCTTTTATTATGTGCATAAATCTAACGTCAAATTTTTGTCTATGACTCATTCCATCATCGTTAATGTCAACTATGGCGTCAGTGATAAAATATAAACCCTAATATATATATACACATATCCAGCCAATCATTTTTTCCCACTCTTGCTCATATCCATGTCACCGAACATCTCAAGTAGCAAATGTTTCTCACATTTGTTTCATATTGAGTTTTGGAGCGTACAAACAAAATGTCAACCCTCTTGGTGCTGTCATTACGAGAGCTTAATTACCTGGCACTCAAATGTCTTAATTAATTAGAGGGGGGCGCCTTCCTTCCAAATTTTGGCGTGCGACCCTGTTGCCGGTATTGAAATCCGAACTGTCATGTGAGATTATCTCACTTTTATAGCCGATGAAAATATCTTAGTTCAGTCAGATAAATTGGTGAAGAGGGAAACGTTGGAAAAAAGGAGTGTGACTTGATACCTATTTCCTCTGGAACCAAAAACTTCCGCATATCACTTTATCTATAACTATTAGTGATATAAGTATTTTGTTTGTTTATATATATACAGCCTATTCTGTCCTGTGCCTTCTTACACCATTCGTGTTAACCTTCCCCAGATTTCACAGGTACTCATTTAGAGCTGGGTCGACTCTGGCTGAGACGACAGAATGACGAATGAATAAATAATCTACCAATCAGAAAAACGTTTATATTCTTACGGAACTTAATGTAAGCTACCAAAGATACCAAAAGAAAAACGTGTTCGTCCTGTGGCCCATTTTAGATCTATTTACATCTAAAAAGCACGATTGTTCTAAGATTTTGAATTTGGTTGTTCCAAAATAATGAAGTTTTAACGCAAGTTTGAGGTTCTTTACAGTGTTGCTGTGTTGAACAGTGAAAATAAATCAGCACTCTAAAAATATGAAACTCTAAAATAGGGAATTTTGATATCAGTAGATATACCAAATGAATCGGATTATTATGCTGATTCCAAATGTATAAGATTCGTTCAGTTTACTGTTACCTATCAAAGGCTTCGAGCCTGAGAAAATTGCCTGATTTTCGAAAAAGGAGGAACCCCCCCCCCAAAAAAAAGTCTTAGAGAAAATCACACTATCGGATTCAGCGCATCAGAGAACTCTACAGTAAAGGTCTCAAGCTCCAAGCGATCAGTAAAAATGTGGATTTTTTTTTTGCCATAAGAAAGACCGCGGATGCGTGTTTTTGTTTTTTTTTTGGGGGGGGATGGAGGCTGGAAGGGGTCATGCCATCCCTAATGGCATAATTATCGAATCTTTCAACTATGCTGAAACAAATCTCTATCCCGAAATTTTGGTCGGATATTACTGGAAAAAAGGGGCCTGGGAGGGGGGCTAGTTGCCCTCTAATATTTTTGGTCACTTAACATTCCACTAGAACTTCTTAAATTCCTTTTGAATGAATCCTCTCCCAATCTTCTTGGACCATTGGTAAGATACGATCACCCCCAGGAAAAAAAACAACAAACAAACCAACACGCGCCCTTGATCTTTCTTCTGCAAAAAAAAAAAAAAAAAAAAAAAAAAAAAAAAAAAAAATAAAAATCTATAGATTGGAATCAGCATAAAAAATTCTTTTGTTGTATTAATTGTCATCAAAGTTCTGAAGAGGGCTTGTTTGAACGGAAGTTAAAGGTTCTATAACTCTTTTAATACACAGTATAGCCAAAAAGATTGTCACACGGGAAAATCGTGTTTTCTTCTATTTTGTGGCACCAAACTATAGTTTTGCCCCATGAAGGACCCAGTTACTATCTATCATAAATTCTGAGATAACCAATTCATTCAAGTATAAAAAAAACTAGGCTTGTCAGCTGCGGAGGAAGTAATAATTCGCGATTGCGCACTCATTCCTGAGAAGTCAAGCTGTCCATACAAGTAAAGGTACTTCTAACTAGAATTCTTCGTATGTACGACTAGTGGACGATACCCAGTTCCTTTTAGTGAACAGGGTTTGAACCTTCTGATATACGTCAAGTGGACGATACTAAGTACTTTTTTTGTGAATTAAATTTTTAAAAAACAAGTTTTTTCAACTGAAAGTAAGAAGCAACATTAAAATGAATAGAAATTATTACGTATATGAGGGGGGTTGCCCCCTCCTCAAAACCTCGCTCTTTACGCTAAAGTTTTTTAGTACTTTTAAAAAGGCGTCTTAAT
Organism: Artemia sp. Qi Xiang Cuo; assembly: GCF_049724085.1. Classification (NCBI taxonomy): domain Eukaryota; kingdom Metazoa; phylum Arthropoda; class Branchiopoda; order Anostraca; family Artemiidae; genus Artemia; species Artemia sp. Qi Xiang Cuo. The sequence goes on along the minus strand of NC_142802.1, from coordinate 470,808 downwards.
GTTCTAATTAAACAACTCTCGTGTTTCAGGAGTCATTATTAAATAATTAGGGCAAAATTCAAAATTTAGCGTAAAGAGCGGGATGTTGAGGAGGTGCCAACCCGCTTTGTATACCTAGTAATTTCTGTTCGTTTTAAGTTTTAATGCTGCTCCTTACTTTCATTTGAAAAAACTTGTTTTTTCATTTAATTTCTGATCGTTTTTTAAGTAACGCCTGGATATTTTGCACCACCTCCATGGAGAACCCCCCCCCCTCACGGAAATATAGATAATCTAATCCCAGTGAAAAATTACCTTGGACAATTACTCTTAACCACTCAACGTGTAAAATTGAGACAGAAAAGAGAAAGCAACACATATAAAAAGAATTTTGAATGAGAATTCTGGCAAATTCCCCCAGTGCATAATTTCCGCTGACAAGTTTGCTCCCTGGGAACTTTCCTCACCATGGAAAATCTCCCCTATGGAAAAACCCCAAGAAGAAAATTGCCCCCCCCCATCCAAAATGTATGCCTACATCCAAATGACCTACTATACGTAAACAATAGGTAAATTTTATAACTTAAAGACATTTTTCTTTGGGCTGTGGGGGGAGTGTTCGTCTTATACTTAAATGCGTATTTATTGGACCTTTCCACTATGATAAGCAAAATGACTAGCCAAAAATTTCGATCGGACGATTTTGGGGAAAAGTGGGCGGGGGAGGGGCCTAGTTGTCCTCTAATCTTTTTGGTCACTTAAAAATGGCGCTAAAACTTTTAATTTGCGTTCAAAAGAGCCCTCTTGCGATTTTCTAGGACCACTGGGTCGATACGATAACCTCTCAGGGAAAAAAACGAAAAAAAAACAAACAAACAAACAAACAAGCAAATAAACACGCATCCGTGATCTTTCTTCTGACAAAAAATACAAAATTCCACATTTTTGCTGATAGGAGGTTGAAACCTATACAGTAGGGTTCTCTGATATGCTGGATCTGATGAAGTGTTTTTCATTGGGATGACTTGACTTTTAAGAGCTGTTTCGCCCTTTTTTCAAAAATCAGGAAAATTTTCTCAGGCTTGTAACCTTAGATTGGTAAGACTAAAGTAGGGAGTATCTATTGAATTCTGGGCCTTTACGTTCCCTGGCAGCTTTCCAAGGCAGATTACCAGACTAGTTATTTGGCATTGTATAATGTGGTCAAACAGGTTTTTTTCTGTTTTTGTTGTGAATTGCACAATGAATGTACGTCATGAGTTCACGTGCACATTCTTAAAAAACTGGTATGATATAAAGTAGTCAAACATGTTTTGAGGGCATGCATGAAATTATGTAACTCAACCAAACTGGTTTTTGAGGCACCATCCGTTTTTTATGAGCCAATCAGAGAGCGGAGGTTACTCCATATACGATAACTTAATTTGTGATTGGGATTTGAATAAAAGGACTGATTTTCATTACAATTAATATTAGCAAGAGAATTGAATTCAAACAGAATAGTTTATTTGAGAGGATATTAGTGGAGAAAAAATGAGTGGTGCATTTACACTGTCGGAGATTAATGATGGAGCCGAAAGCAGAAGCAACGATATACGAGTACCCAATGTGGCTGTGGAAATAACCGCTGGCTGTAGACTATGTCTTGAATGGGACACTATTTATGCTAGATACGTGATATCATTAAGCAAGTTTAAACAGGAGGAGCAGCTATGTTTTGCTGGAAAAGTGAATATTCTCCATATAAATAAACTTCGGTCAGCATTTGATGTCCTATCGAAATATATTGATGAGAACAAAATGCATCAGTGAATACTATTATTGTAATTATGTTAAATAAAATTGTTTCTAAATCAAAGGTATTTTTCTTTCTATAGTAGACTAGAGTACAAAAAGAAATTCTAGTTAGTCTGAAATTGATTGTGAGAGAGTTAGGACTCTAAAAAATGGATAGATTTGAAAAAGAGTGAATCATGGGGAATCTAGTGCTTATGGAAAAACGTTTGATTCTAGATGACGATTTTCTAGAGCTGTCTATTCAAAGAAAGATATTTTCTCGGGGAATGCTTGTCAATATAATGAAAACTGATTCTCCATCATTAGACTATTGTATGAAGCTTCTACGTCGTGATTCAAATGCATTTAGGACTTTTTTTTCATGAGAAAGATGGTGCTCAAGGATGATTTACTCCTCTCTCTCTCTCTCTCTCTCTCTCTCAGACAATTTTTGTTGTTGCTAGCTCAGTTTCATTGTGGCAGTGAGAGTGTCAACACATGAAATAATGTTCCATACATGTCCGCTATGTATGTACACACTGGGCAGTTGGTCATTATGTGAGAATTGCACAATGATTGATAAGCATGATGAAGAGTGTAGATTATGCAACCCGTGTAAATTGCATAAAGGATATGCTGTACAAATCAAAGGTTGTAATTCCTGTTTTAGAGAAGCTTGTGACTCCCATCCATGGTGACATATCTGCTCCAATTGTCACTACGATAAATATAATCAATGCCAGGATGCATATCCAAGTATGACGGGATGAAATCCTGATCAGTGACTTTAGTTTAGTGCTACAAGGTTGGTATCGACACAATGTTATATTGTTCTCGGAGGAGAAGGCGTGTCAGCGATTTAACTGTTGGAACAAAAAAATAATATGGTTTTTACGTCATCGTTGTGAAGACAATGGGTGTTATGATTATAAGTCCACTGATTTTTATTTGGCTGTGACGGAATGTGATTCGACACTTGAGGACACTGTTTGTGCAATTGCTTCAAATAAACAAATTGAAACATTTTAATTCTATAGAATGAACTAGAATAGTATCATTGACTATACAAAGAGATATGACAAGAGTGAAGTTACACTCTACTGTAGAAAATGTGACCCTGACATTGCAGTACATCAGGATCAGTACACTGTGAATTCGGATAATCTACCTGCACTAGTTGTTGTCGACAAATACCAATACCTAGTAGAACATGAAATCTAAAGAGTAGAAAAGTCGTTTTATCATGTATTAAATAAAAAAAACAAGTTTTTTAAATTGAAAGTAATGAGCGACATTAAAACTTCAAACGAACAGAAATTATTCCGTATATGAAAGGGGCTGTCCCCTCCTCAGCGCCTCGCTCTTTACGCTAAAGTTTTTTATTGTTTAAAAAAATAAAGTTGTGAGACAGAGTCAAACTTTAGCGTAAAGAGTGAGACTTTGAGGAGGGAATAGCCCCTTTTATATAAGGACTAGTTACTGTTCGTTTTAAGTTTTAATGTCGCTCCTTACTTTCAGTTTAAAAAACTTGTTTTTTTTATTCAATTTCTGATCGTTTTTTAGTTAATGCAGCTTTTATTTGTATAAAAAATTTACTTTTCTTTTGCTAAATTTATGTATTTACAAATTAACTTACGTAACTAACTTCTATATTCGTATATTTTTCTTCTGGCAAAAAATACAAAGTTGCAGATCTTTGCAGATATGAGCTTGAAACCTATGTAATAGGGTTTTCTGATACGCTGAATCTGACGGTGTGATTTTCATTGAAATTCTTTCACTTGTGGGGGATGTTTCCCCCCTCTTTAAAAAATCGAGTAAATTTTCTCAGGCTCGTAGCCTTTGATGAGTAATACTAAACTTAATAAAATTTATATATTTAGAATCAGCATTATAAACACATTCTTTTGATACATTTATTGACATCAAAATTTCGTTTTTAAAAGTTTCGATTACTATTGAGCCGTATCGCTTGTTTTTTTATTTTTTTTTTTATTACGTATATGTTATTACTTATATGAAGGGGTTCTCCCCTTAGTCAATACCACACTCTTTACGTTAAAAGTTAAAAAAAATTTTGATTCAGAAACCCCTGAATCACAAAGGCCGTTTAATTAGAATAGATAGCTCTTTTGAAAGCACTAAAAAAAACTGTAGCGTAAAGAGCAAGGTATTGACTTGGGGGAGAACCCCCTCACATACGTTATAATTTCTGTTCGTTTTAAGCTCTAATATTCCTTCTTACATTTCAGTTGAAAAAACTTGTTTTTTTTTATTTAATTTCTGATCGTTTCTTAAATAATGCTTGGAAATCCGGCGCCCCCTTCATAGAAAAGTCCCTTACCCCAAAGAAACATCCTCCACGGAAATATTCTCCAGAGTAACCCCCTCCTCTAGCCCCCCCCCTCCAGGAAAAATCCTTCCTGAAAATGGTTGTATACTTCCCAATAACCAATAAATAAAGCTGGCAAGTCCGGCGCCCCCTTCATGGCAATTTCCCTTCCCCCATGAAAACTTCCTTCATGAACATATCCTCCAACATAACCACCGACCCACCCTTCCCTCCCACTACCAGAAAAAAAACCTCCTGAAAACTTCTGTATACTTCCCAATAACCAATACTATATGTTAACATTGGGTAAAGTTCATAACTTTTAGCCCTCCCTCTGGGAACTTCGGGGATTAAGTCATCCTAAAAGACATATTTATCATATTTTCGACCATGCTGAACAAAATGGCTATCTCAAAATTTTGATCGGGTGATTTTTGGAAAAAAATGAGCGTGGGAGGGGGCCTAGTTTCCCTCCATTTTTTTGGTCACTTAAAAAGGGCACTAGAACTTTTAATGTCCGTTCCAATGAGCCCTCCCACGAGATTTTAGGACCACTGGGTCGATACAATCACCCCTGGGGAAAAACAAACAAAAAAACAAACAAACAAACAAATAAACACGCATCCGTGATATTTCTTCTGGCAAAAAATGCAAAATTCCACATTTTTGTAGATAGGAGCTTGAAACCTCTACAGCAGGGTTCTCTGATACGCTGAACATGATGGTGCCATTTTCATTAGGGTTCTATAACTTTTAAGGGGTCTTTCCCCCTTTTTTTGAAAATCAGCCAAATTTTCTTAGACGCGTAACTTTTGATGGGTAGCTCTAAACTTGATGAAAGTTATATATTTGAAATCAGCATTGAAATCTGATTCTTTTGATATATCTATTGGTATCAATAATCCGTTTTCTAGAGTTTCGGTTACCATTGAGCCGGGTCGCTCCTTACTTACAGTTCGTTACCACGAACTGTTTGATATAAATTTTTATTAATAAACAATTTCACATGAATTTTTAGAACATTTTATTCGTAGGGCACTAAAATCAATATTAAATACGCTTGTAAGTATATTTTCCACTAGAAAGTCGTTCAATCAAGGTAAGTCAACGTAGATGTCGAGAAACTGCTTGTAGGTATAGCCACGACATCTGAACATGAAAAATAGTAGTGCATGAAAGCCACATAACTTAGTCGTTAAATCCTGTACTCTTCGTTGATTTGGAATAATGGTTTTCCCACTGCTTTCAATAAAGTTGCTGATGTATGGAGTGTAGAATTTATACGATAGGCCAAGAGGATCAAAAAATTCAATATTCTTCGCTGTTTGAAAGATGCATAGCCAATGGCCGGTCTTCAAAGTCGAAGGACTGCTATTAACAATGATTAGGGTATTGTTAACACTTGGAAGTTTTTCAATGAAGTCCGAAGGTATGCAATAGGACTTGTACTGGGACATGTATGGATCCATACTAAATATGTTGATTATTTGGTTTGTTTTCATGGTGCTAAGTCTAGTAGAATACTGCCTTCGGGTGTGATATCCCAATAGTTTTCAAATTGACTCATTGATATTAGCGTGACATACTCAGTCAAAGTATCAGCCGATGTACACTGTCAACCTACATTCCCTTTTCGCACCATGCTCATATCCTGAGTACCCGACAAGTACAAAACAAATACCCCATGATTTTTTGAAAACATTGAATCGGTTATTCCATTTTCAAGTAGTTGAGAGTCCAGATCTAGGGATTGCATGGTCAACTCGTACAGAGTTCTATAGGATTTTTTGTCAAATGATAGAGTGTACAATGGAATACCATTCACTTTGCACACAAGGCTAGATAGACCGAAAAATTAAAATCATGGTGGGATTCAGTCCAGGATCCAACAGCACTGCCACACTTCACAAAGGCCAAAGCCAATTTTGATGGGATTTCTCCATTGATAAATGATGAGACGCTATACCTACGAGAGTCGGTGGCAATGTGACGTTGATTGGTGATCGTATGGGGTACAAGAAGTTTAATGTTGTTGCCACTGGCTCTTAGCTTTTCCACTGCCAATGCAACTGAGCTCATAACTTGTTGTTTTCGGACGTGGACAATTGCCGATTTGATAATGACATTTGCATCGGGTGCTGCAGGAAGTGTTTTTCTCAAAATGAAATTCGATGGGGCCAGCTGTAACTTTATGTCAATCTTGACATTAGGGGGTAGCCATTGGGATATATTGAATATCTCATGATTTAATTTTCCAACCAGATGATACTGTTGGGTCACTGCAGTAATCAACTCACCGGCAGTATCAAAACCTGATCGATATTTATAGCCCAATGATTGTCCTCTCAACTTCTTGTACGCCTTTCGTGTCATCAACATCAAGTGTATGTAGCTTGCATAGGCGTATCAATTATTGCTAGTGCTCACCAAAGTTCCATTAATAAATACATTAATTTATTTGAATAAATTGTGTAAGATACAGTTTTCGTAGGAGAGACCGTCGGCAGCATTTGGAATTGTATTATCTGACTTTTTCTTCTCCGCGACATTTAAATCAATAAATGTTGATGACAAATCAATGAAATAGTCTTCATTGGAAAATATTTGAAAGTGTACATTTTCCGAGAGGGGTTGTTGGGGATGAAATTGTTCATAGTAGCCATTCTTGACACTGACATCAACATTTTTAGCATTGAATAAATTTAATGAGGAACTGATTGATGGATATTCTTCCTTGTGGGTGAGATAGGTCATCTTAAGAGAAGAAATCCTTCTTTTATCTAACAATCCTTTTCTTCTTCTTTTGCTGCTTATTGGTCTTCCTTGTTTTCTTCCTTAAAGTCCTTGTTGATGTCCTTCACATCCCGCCTGGGTGGAGACTGATTAGTGAATGACGTGCACGCATCCTTTTCAATCCCTCCCCATTTTGTGAGATTTTAATTGCTCACCAACGGCTCTTGCTGAAGATCTAATATTTTCCTTAACACTCTCCTTGAAATTCTTGCCTGACCCCCAGTCCTGTAGTGTGGAGGCAGCAAAATTTGATGCAGCAGGCACAAGATATTTTCTGGCAAGGGGTAGTGCAGAACGAAATAGCCTAGGAAACCAGCTACCAAGACCAAGCCAGACATTGTAGTACGACCCTTGTAGTTGTCCAATCCATTGCCTATTTGACGTGGACTCAAAGCACCAACATAGCAATCGATATCGGGGCAGACAAATGGAATTCTTCTATTGTTCATTTTAGGTGATTGTGCTGTCGCCGACAATGGGTCGAAAATGACATGTAATCACTGATAAGCCTTTTGTTATTGTTAGAGGATCGCCCAATTCACTTCTTAGTGTTAACTGACAGAATTCCAAATACTAAGTGTTTACAGGAACATACTGAAGATGCTTTATATTATAGTGATGAACAAGTTCATGATTTGTTTTTCGTTCAAGAACATGTAGGAGGGGGACATTTGAATTACCGACTCTCGATGTTTCCACAAAGGATGCATAGAGAAATATGCAAGAGTCCGAGGCGAAACAAGGTGGATAATCAGCAAAAATAACTTGATCCATCCCGTAAACGGCGCCAGCATTTTTCCTACTGATCGTATTCTGTTTAAAGCCAAGAACGTCTCTCAGATTATCATTGAGAATAATTATCTCAGTGTCAACAAGTGAGGTAATGTAATTCCTGTCATGTTCAAATAAATAATTAAAATGGAATATACCACTTCAGCGATATGAGATTTTTCTATTGATTGTACAAGACAAATCTGTTATATTATCATATTCAATATATTTCAATTTAGCATGGGGATATTCGCTAGATTAAAGTGCTCCAACCCATTCATAGTCGACAAAGAGTGTCCAATCGAATGGTATAACTTTTATAGAACACACACGGTCCTTTTTCAGGATGTCATGGATATTTTTGAGAATACGATCAAAAAGAGCCACTTCATGCGCACCGTCAAATTTGATGGCGGGGGAGATTTTCTTCCAAAAATCACTTGTTGTATTTAATTCGTTGTAGAGAGGATCGGAAATGTTGGACATAAAAGTTACATAGAAATCATTGGGCATTGTCAATATCTTCAACACCGATCCAAGAATCAAAATCGTAGTTGTATTCTAACCACCAAACAAGTAACTATTTTTAACCCCAGTGAGTACAATTCTTGAATACATTGTCAATTGGATAGATTTCATTATTATCTTTAACTTTTTGTAGTTCATAGTCATAAAAGCCACCGAAAATCTCTTCAGATTTTGTATCACACAAACGATAAGTTAGGGGTTTAGTGGCTAATATTTTTGCCACTTTATAAAGTACTGTGGAAGACAAGTAATTCCCATTTTCAATAACATTAGTTGTCCTATTAATTCGAACAGTATCACCAGCATTGAATTTATTTTTCTTCTTTAAAATCGTTTCATTGGAATACTGTTTAAAAAAGGTGTCAATTGCATCATATTCAGAATCATGAACTTCTGTTGGCGTTGAGTTGGACAGTGATCGAAGGTCTTTTTGATTAAAAATCAACAAGATTTTATCTAGACCCTGAATAAAAGTAGATGTAGCTTTCAATGCGCCATATCCTGAAATTAAATTCTGAATAGTTAGTATCAATCTTTCGACTAATGCAGCCTTTATAGCGCGATGACCATGATAAAAGCAGTGTACTATATTTAACTAGTACTTTTGGAACATGGGGATTAACAAATTCACTACCACGATCCGTTTGAATTTTTTTATATGAATCCTGCTCAAGAATTCTTTCAATAGCCTGAGCAACTTCAACACCTCTCTTCGAGCGCAATGGAACTGCATATGCAGAGCGACTAAAAAAACTGATTGCAAGTAGAATGTACTTGTAAGGTGTATTGTGACGTCTTTGAATCTCATCTAGAGTCAGGAGATCTGCTTGCATTATATGCAATGGGAAAAAGGCTTTATTTTTTCGATATTGATTAGCACGAAGTCTATGAGTTCTATGCCGAGTGTAACTTCATTCATTTTGTAGATAGTCTTTTACACTTTTAGTGTGAACACCAGTGACCTTGGAAAGAGTGGTGGGGGAACTTAAACTCCCCACCTCACCAATATTTTCATAAACACCTTTCAGAACTTCAACCATTTTGAATGTAAACACGTTGTGTAACGTCCACTACCCTTTTGTATACTGGCGGTTGGTGGTGGTGACGTTGTCTTGATATGTCTTCGCTTTTGTCTAGCTATCAGTGGTGTGCTAGTATTTTCCAAAATTGATTTAAAATCTTCTTCTTCTTCATTTTCATATTTTAATGGTGGTGTTGACAATGATGCATGTTCATTTATTTTTTTTAGAATTTGTCTATTGCTAATAAGACTTATGGGGAAGTTTAATGTATGTATAAAACTGCATAGTTGAGTTCATAGGGATAAATGTCTTGTGCAGGCTGCAACCAAGTCGTTGATTACGACGAGTAGATTATGAGTCTCGCCCAAGATTACGATCCTTTCCCCAATGCTCTCAACCATAACTTGATCTTGACCCCAATTCAAGAGGTGAACAAAGATCCGTTTTCGTTGTTTCCGATATTAGTTGGGGATTAGATTTACAAATTTCAATACAAATTAATACAATTCTTCCGTCTTTAATTGTGTTCCAGCAGACTTTTGAGGAGATGATTCTTTTTTGTGATCAATAGCAGCAGCAGCAGCAGCAGTGACCTTCACACGATAGGGCTTATGTTTGTCCACTCGGCGAAGTGCATCTTGAAGTAAAAGCAGTTTTTTTATCATCCTCAATATTCTCATTGTCAAGGAATTTACTCAGATTGTTCTCAAAGTGTTCCACGGGTGAGAGAGCGAGTTCTATTGGAGTCAATTTATAGGGTTTTGCCATTCTCTAGAGAAAACTGTTTACAAGTCGTGAAATTATTGGCAGTAAAAGTTTGAAAAAGCTACCGCCCGTCTGAAGAAGTCGTTTCTTTTTAAAATTATTTCCTTTGTTTTTAGAGGCCAATGCACGTACAATGGAACGATGTTGCTTTGCCTGTTGCTTAACTGCTTCTGGCAGTTGAACATTACCCTCGGTCAAATTTAAACAAAGTTCAGATATTAGATTAATGAAATCATTGTCAATACCATGTTTGATTATTGTTTTCCTAAGCGAGTGTTTTGAAGTACTTAGAACTGAAAACAGATGTCTATTTTCATGTAGTTTCTTCGATGTCATGATACTGACTAATAGGTCTTTTTACTGTTCACGGGGAGATATTATGTGATTTTATTGTCAAAATATATTTGAACGAAGTCACATCTATGAGTGTATTTTGATTCAGAACTAACAGGATGTAGCCGTGGGGTTCATTAGTTTCCTGATTTTATTTCGAGAGCGGAAAATTTGGTGTACCTGGATAGATTTGTGTATTGAGTGTTATTAGCGAGCTGGAATCTCGAACAACTCTGTAGATGATATAGTAGGTGCAGTTCAATGCAAGTGTTCGCATACATTTGCTCTGATGAAAGACTTTGTGTAGAACCAGAGTAACGGAAATCTGTTCATGATGAGAGCGAACAGTGAACAATTGTAGCATTTCCTGGGACCATTGTTCAAAAGATTCAGCCAGATCGTCAATGATCAGTGAAGAGTTTGGTTCAATAATGCTGAAAACATCAAGTCCCTGTATGAATTGTATCTGCACCAATCCCGAGGTGGCAGCAATTGCTTTTATTTTATCATATGACTCCTGCCAAATACTGTAACAATAGTAGATTTTTTTCGGCTTTTCCACAAATATTTTATCGCAATTTTTAATTATTTTGGTTAAGAGTGTTGTTTTGCCGGACATTGACGGTCCACACAGAAACGATCTGAACAGTGTTTCAAATTGATACATGTTCCCTTCAACAGTTCACCTGAACAACTAACTGTAGACTATAGCTGTCTAATGACTCAATAATTTCCCTACTACTACTACTACTACTACTACTCCATTAAAGAATAATAATAATAATAAGAAGAAGACGAATAAAGAATCATATTTTATTTTATTATATGCATAAAAAATTAACAATACTTAAAAAAAATACTACATTAAAAAAAAAACCCACATTAAACATGAAAAAAATACACTTTTTTTTTTAAATTTATTTATAATAAAAAATACAACATTTACATAGGCACAGGGAGAAAAAAAACACTTAAATAAATACATTTTTTTTGTTTATTTATTTATAGGAAAAATACAACATTTATTAGATTAAAGCACTTAAAATAATATCACTTTTTAATTTCAATGAAACATGTATATTTACAAAAGCACAAAAAAAAATCTGCTCTAAGTAAAAAAAGATAACTTTGGTAGTGGCTGGCGGTGCGCCCCCCCCCCCCGCTGGCGGCCGCCCCCCCCCCCCTCCCCGGGCCGCCAGTGGGGGGGGGGGCACCGCCAGCCACTACCAAAGTTATCTTTTTTTTTTACTTAGAGCAGATTTTTTTTTTGTGCTTTTGTAAATGTTTCATTGAAATTAAAAAAAATTGATATTATTTTAAGTGCTTTAATCTAATAAATGTTGTATTTTTTCTATAAGTAAATAAAAAAAAAAGTATTTATTTAAGTGTTTTTTTTCTCTCTGTGCCTATGTAAATGTTGTATTTTTTATTATAGATAAATTTTAAAAAAAATGTATTTTTTTCATGTTTAATATGCTTTTTTTCAATGTAGTATTTTTTAATACTTGGTATGGTTAAAAATCATAAAGGACTATTATCATTTTACTCTCATATATACAACTTTCTAAATACATTAAACTTCCCCAAAAGTCTTATTAACAATAGACAAATTCGAAAAAAAATTAAATGAAAATGTACCATTTTCAACAACACCATTAAAACGTGAAGAGGAAGAAGAAGAAAATTTTAAGTCAATTTTGGAAAATACTAGCACACCACTGATAGCTAGACAAAAGTGAAGACGTATCAAGTCAACGTCACCACCACCACCAGCCCCCAGTATACAAAAGGGTAGCGGACGTTACACAACGTGTTTACGTTCAAGATGGTTGAAGTTCTGAAAGGTGTTTAAGAAAAAATTGGTGAGGTGGGGAGTTTAAGTTCCCCCACCACTCTTTCCAAGGTCACTGGTGTTCACACTAAAAGTGTACAAGACTATCTACAAAATGAATTAAGTTACACTCTGAATAGAAATCATACACTTCGTGCCAATCATTATCGAAAAACTATAGCCTTTTCCCATTGCATATTATGCAAGAATATGTCCTAACTCTAGATGAGATTCAACGACGTCACAATACACCATGAAAGAACATTCTTATTACAATCGGTGTTTTTAGTCACTATTCATATGCAACTCCATTGCGCTTAAAGAGGTGCGTTGAAGTTGCTAAGGCCATTGAAAGTATTCTCGAACAGGATTCATATAAAAAATTTAAATGGATCGCGGTAGTGAATTTGTTAACCCCCATGTTGCAAAAGTACTAGTAAAATTTAGTACACTGCTCTATGATAGTCATAGTCCTATAAAGACTGCATTGGCCGAACGATTGATAAGAACTATTCGACTTTTAATTTCAAGATATTGTACATTGAATATCAAACTAGCATTTATTCAATATCTGGCTAAAATCATGCTCATCCATAATCAGCGAGCTCATCGATTATTGTACAGACAAACGCTAATGGAATTCTATCAGTTGTATCATGATGAAATTGACTATTTTCGTAAACAATATTCCAAAGACTCGATTGTCAAGAAGAAAAAAAATTAAATGCTGGTGATACTGTTCGAATAAATAGAACAACTAATGTTATTGAAAAGGGGACTTACTTGTGGTCTACAGAACTTTATAAAGTGGCAAACATACTAGACACTAAACTCATAACTTATCGTCTGCGTGATACCAAAGAAGAAGAGATTTTCAGCGGCTTTTATGACTATGAACTACAAAAAGTTAAAAATAATAGTGAAATCTATCAAATTGAAAAGATATTAAAGACTCGTACTCGCAGGGGTAGGAAACAGTTACTTGTTCTGGGGCTAGGGTACAACTCTGAGCTTGATTCTTAGATCTGTGTTGAAGATATTGACAATGCCCAGTGATTTCTATGTAACTTTTATGTCCAGTGTTTCCGATCCTCTCTACAACAACTTGAATACGACAAGTGATTTTTAGAAGAAACTGTCCCCCGCCATCGAATTTGACAGTGCGTATAAAGTTGATCTTGTCGATTATATTCTCAAAAATACCCATGATATCCTCAGAAATGATCATATGTATGACTTTAAAGTTATACCATTAGATTGGTCACTCTTTGTAGACTATGAATGGGTTGAAGCACTTAAATTTAGCGAATTTCCACATGCCAAAATGAAATATATTGAATACGATAATATGACAGATTTGTGTCGTACAATCAATAGAAAAATCTCATATTGTAGGAATGGTAAATTCCTTTTTAATTATTCAATGGAACATGATAGGATTTACATTACCTCACCTGTTGACACTGAAATAATTATTCTCAATGATAATCTGAGAAACGTTCTTGGCTTTAAACAGAATACGATCAATGGGAAAAATGCTGGGGCCGTTTACGGGATGGATCAAGTTATTTTTGCTGATTATCCACCTGGTTTCGCCTCGGACTCTTGCATATTTCTCTATGCATCCTTTGTGGAAACATCGAGAGTTGGTAATTCAAATGTCCCCCTCCTACGTGTTCTTGAACGAAAAACAACTCATGAACTTGTTCATCACTATAATATAAAGCATCTTCAGTATGTTCCTGTAAACACTTCGTATTTGGAACTCTGTCAGTTAACACTAAGAAGTGAATTGGGTGATACTCTAGCAATAACAAAAGGCTTAGCAGTGGTTACATGTCATTTTCGACCCTTTGTCGGCGAAACCAGCACCATCACCTAAAATGAACAATAGAAGAATTCCATTTGTCTACCCCGATATCGATTGCTCTGTCGCTGCTTTGAATCCACGTCAAATAAGCAATAGATTTGACTACTAAAAGGTTCGTATTACAAGTTCTGGATGTGTTCTGGGTAGCTGGTTTGCTAGGTTCTTTCGTTCTTCACTACCTCTTGCCAGAAAATATCTTGTGCCTGCTGCATCAAATTTTGCTGCCCCCACATTACATGACTGGGGGTCGGGCAAGAATTTCAAGGAAAGTGTTAAGGAAAATATTAGATCTTCAGAAAGAGCCGTTGGTGAGCAATTAAAATCTCGACAAAATGGGGATGGGTTGAAAAAGACGCGAGAGCATCATTCACTCCTCAGTCTCAACCCAGGCGGGATGCGAAGGACATCAACAAGGACTTTGAGGAATAAAACAAGGAAGACCAATAAGCAGAAGAACAAAAAGAAAAAGATTGTTAGATCAAAGAAGGATTTCTTCTCTTAAGATGACTTATCTCCCCCACAAGGAAGCATATCCATCAATTAGTTCCTCATTGAATCTATTCAATGCTGAAAATGTTGCTGTCAGTGTCAAGAACGGCTACTATGAACAATTTCATCCCCAACAACCCCTCTCGGAAAATATACACTTTCAAAAATTTTTCAATGAAAACTATTTCATTGATTTGTCATCAACATTTATTGATGTAAATGTTGTGGTGAAGAAAAGAACAGATAGTACAACTCCAAATGATGCCGACTGTCTCTTCTGCGAAAAATGTATTTTACACAACCTATTTGAACAAACTAATGTTTTTATTGCTGGAACATTGGGGAGCACTAGCAATAATTGATCAAACTATGCAAGCTACATACAATTTATGATGATGACACCAAAGGCATACAAGGAGTTGAGAGGACAATCATTGGGCTATGAATATCGATCAGGTGTTGATACTGATGGTGAGTTGACTACTGCAGTGACCCAAGAGTATCATCTTGTTGGAAAATTAAATCATGAGATATTCAATATATCCCAATGGCTACCCCCAATGTCAAGATTGACATAAAGTTACAGCTGGCCCCCATCGAATTTCATTTTGAGAAAAACACTTCCTGCAGCACCCGATGCAAATGTCATTATCAAATCGGCAATTCTCCACGTCCGAAAACAACAAGTTATGAGCTCTGGTACATTAGTAATTGGAAGGCTAAGTACTTATAGAGATAACATCCAACTTATCTTCCTCTCTACGATCGCCAATAAACGTCACATTGGCACCAACTCTCGTAATTATTGTAATTCATCATTTATCCATAAGGATATCCCGTCGAAAGCGAATTTGGTCTGTTTAAAGGATGGCAGTGCTGTTGGATCCTGGACTGAATCCCACCACGATTTTAATTTTTTCGGTCTATCTAGCCTTGTGTGCAAAGTGAATGGTATTCCATTGTACACTCTATCATTTGACAAAAATCCTATAGAACTCTGTACGACTTGACCATGCAATCCTTAGATCATGAATCTCAACTATTTGAAAATGAATAACTGATTCAATGTCTTCTAAAAATCATGGAGTAATTGTTTTGGACTTGTCGGGGACTCCGGATTTGAGCATAGTAAGAACAGGGAATGTAGGTTTAGAGTGTACATTTGCTGATGCTTTGACTGAGAGTATCATTCTAATATCACTGAGTCAATTTGAAACCTATTGGGAAATCAAACCCGACGGCAGTATTCTACTAGAATTAGCACCATAAACACAACCCAAATAATCAGTATATTTAGTATGGATCCATAAATATCTCAGTACAAGTCCTATTGCATACCTTCGGACTTCATTGAAAAAATTTCCAGGTGTTAACAATACCCTAATCATTGTTAATAGCAGTCCATCGACTTTGAAGACCGGCCATTGGCTATGTATGTTTCAAACAGCGAAGAATATTGAATTTTTTGATCCTCTTGGCCTATCGTATTAATTCTATACTCCATACATCAGCAACTTTATTGAAAGCAGTGGGAAAACTATTATTAAAAATCAACGAAGTGTACAAGATTTAACGACTAAGACATGTGGCTTTCATGCACTATTCTTTTTCATGTTCAGATGTCGTGGCTACACCTACAAGCAGTTTCTCGACATCTACGTTGACTTACTTCGATTGAATGACTTTCTAGTGGAAAATATAGTTACAAGCGTATTTAATATTGATTTTAGTGCCCTACGAATAAAATTTTCTAAAAATGTATGTGAAATTGTTTATTAATAAAAATTTATATACATGATAAAACGACTTTTCTACTCTTTAGATTTCATCTTCTACTAGGTATTTGTCGACAACAACTAGTGCAGGTAGATTATCCGAATTCACAGTGTACTGATC
Organism: Artemia sp. Qi Xiang Cuo; assembly: GCF_049724085.1. NCBI lineage: Eukaryota > Metazoa > Arthropoda > Branchiopoda > Anostraca > Artemiidae > Artemia > Artemia sp. Qi Xiang Cuo. Next base: position 454,423 of record NC_142802.1, on the reverse strand, counting down.
CTGATGTACTGCAATGTCAGGGTCACTTTTTCTACAGTAGAGTGCAACTTCACGCTTGTCATATCTCTTTGCATAGTCAATGGCACTATTTTCATTCATTCTATAGAATTCACATTGCTCAATTTTCTTATTTGAATCGATTTTACAAACAGTGTCCTCAAGTGGCGAATCACATTCCTTCATAGCCAACAAAAAATCAGTGGGCTTTTAATCATAAGATCCATTGTCTTTACAACGATGACGTAAAAACCATATTCTTTTGTTGTTCCAGCAGTTGAATCGCTGACCCGGCTCTTCCTCCCAGAACAATCTAAAACCACGACGATACCAATCTCGTAGCAATCAACAAAAATCACGCTTAGGATTCTTTCCAACTATTACGGGTTATTTATTCTCCCACTGATTACATTTATCATAGTTGCAATTGGAGATTGAGGACACTCTAGGATGAGAGTCAGACACTTCTTTAATACAGAAATTACAATCTTAAGTTTGTACAGCATATCCTCTATGGAATTTACCCGGGTAGCATAATCTACACTTTTCTTTATACTTATCAATAATTGTGCAATTCTCACATAATGAACAACTGCCCAGTGTGTACATACATAGCGGACATGTATGGAACATTATTTCATGTGTTGACACTCTCACTGCCACAATGAAACTAAGCTAGCAACAACAAAAATTGTCTGAGATAGAGAGAGAGAGAGAGAGAGGAGTAAATCATCCTTGAGCACCATCTTTCTCATGAAAAAAAAGTCCTAAATGCATTTGAATCACGACGTAGAAGCCTCATACAATAGTCTAAGGATGAAGAATCAGTTTTCATTATATCGACAAGCAGTCCCTGAGAAAATATATTTCTTTGAATAGACAGCTCTAGAAAATCGTCATCTAGAATCAAACGTTTTTTCATAAACACTAGATTCCCCATGATTCGCTCTTTCTCAAATCTATCCATTTTGTAGAGTCCTAACACTCTCACAACCAACTTCAGACTAACAAGAATTTCTTTTTGTACTCTATTCTACTATAGAAAGAAAAATACCTTTGATTTAGAAACAATTTTATTGAAAATAATTACAATAACAGTATTCACTGATGCATTTTGTTCTCATCAATATATTTCGATAGGACATCTAATGCTGACCGAAGTTTATTTATATGGAGAACATTCACTTTTCCAGCAAAACATAGTTGCTCCTCCTGTTTAAACTTGCTTAATGATATCACGTATCTAGCATACATGGTGTCCCATTCAAGACATATTCTAGAGCCAGCGGTTATCTCCACAGCCACATTGGGTACTTCTATATCGTTGCTGCTGTTTTCAGCTCCATCATTATTATCCGACAATGTAAATGCACGACTCATTTTTTTTTTCTCCACTAATATCCTCTCAAATAAACTATTCTCTTTGAATTCAATTATCTTACTAATATGAATTGTAATGAAAATCAGTCCTTTTATTCAAATCCCAACCACAAATCAAGTTATCGTATATGGAGTAACCTCCGCTCTCTGATTGGCTCATAAAAAACGGATGGTGCCTCAAAACTAGTTTGGTTGAGTTACATAATTTCATGCATGCCCTCAAAACATGTTTGACTACTTTATATCATACCAGTTTTTTTAAGAATTTGAATGTGAACTCATGACGTACATTCATTTAGCAATTGACAACAAAAACAGAAAAAAACCTGTTTGACCACATTACACACTGCCAAATAACCAGTCTGGTAACCCGTCATGGAAAGCTGCCAGGGAACATAAAGGCCCAGAATTCAATAGATGCTCCCTACTGACTAAACCTAGTGAAAATTATATATTTGAAATCAGCATAAAAAGCCGATTCTTTTGATACATTTATTGGTATAACATTTTTTTGGAGTTTCGGTTACTATTGAGCAGGGTCGCTCCTTACTTACCGTCGTTACCACGAACTGTTTGACAGGGCTTTATGATTTTTTGAAAGCGTTCTATTGCTTTCTTATTTGGAATAATGAGCTCTGTCAGTTTTATGTTTGCTTGGTCCTGGCTGAGAATTGGACTCCATGTTATTTAAACGAAGTTATTAAGAAGGGCCCCATAAAGGTACTTCAAACTAGAAAACCTTCCGATATACGCCTAGTGAACAAGTTCTCGATATCCGGGATGAACTGGTATCATGCACTGTACTTGTCTGCAGGAGCGTCACGTATGGGGGAGGGAGAGGGCCCCTCTCGAATTTCTCTCTGCCAGTCAGATAAAAAATTTGATTCGTTAGAAAAGTGGCGTGAAACGTCATTACTGTACTAGCTCATTGTTTTATTAGGGCAAAGGACCTGATGGAAATATGTGATATAAAAGTCAATAAACACAAGATTAGTCCCAGTTGGTAAAGAACAAAAAATTAAATAATTTTAAGAGCAAAATCACCCAAATAATTTGGTATAAATGAGCAGCCCGTTGGCAAAATCCGCCCTGCTTTCTAAGATAACTCAAACCCCTAAAACAAGAAAAAAAAAATAATAAAAATGGAAAAATGAAAACTATAGAATATCCTACACCATGCATTCTGCCTATATTTTGGAATAAAGGGGGGTTCCATTTACGAGCCATAGACCCGTTTGTAGTCTTTATATGCGTTTCTTTGTTTGTTTTTTTTTGTCATGGCTGGTCAGTTTCGCTTTAGATCTTTGATTTTCAAAAGGAAGAAAGGAAGAAAGGACCGAAAAAAATGTGAGTGATCTTGATGAAAATTGAAACATCAAATTGAGTTTTTAAATTGAGCTCCAAACCTTGTTGAAGAGATTTCAAGCCACTAATTACAAAAATAGGAGCTTGTGTTCTTTTCTCCGAAAAGCATGGTCACGCATGCGTCTTTATTTGTAGTTTGTTTGTTTTGATTTCCCCCAAGGATATTTCCCCTAAGGATGTTTCCCCAAGGATGATCGTATCGAAATAATAGTCCTAAAGTATCGGGAGATGGCTACTCAGAAAGGATTGGAGGTTCTAGTGCCCTTTTTAAGTAGCCAAAAAAAACTGTGCAACAGCAATGTAGGGATTTGCAGAAAAAATTTGTGTTTTTTTTATTTAATAAAGATAAGGTGGCTTACTCTTCATACAAAAAGAAAGCAATTTTTATATGCTAAGAATGTAAAGTCAGCAGAGCTGTTCAAAGGGGAGGGGCATGGGCAGCTGCCCCTGACGGCTTGGCTGGAGGGCCGTGTCTTTGGGGCTGCCCACTATGATCAAATTTTTAAACTTGGTTATGCTTTTTGTGCTTATATTTGAGTCAGGAGGGGTGTATAATTTCTAATTTTCCCTATGGCTGGGCACCACCAACCCTAGGAACGGGTCTGGAAATCAGACAGTCCAGGGTAACCAACTCTAAACAAAGAGCGGCCTGTAATAATAGTAACCGAAGCTCTAAAATAGGGATTCTGATTACTAACATAAAAAAAACTGGATTGTATTGGTATTTTCAAATATGTAAAACTCATTATATTTGAATGTATCCATCAAAATTCATTGAGCCAACCGGTAAGATAGAAAATATATTTTTACTAAATTTACGGTGAGAAGTATCATAATTTTACAGAGTTTGATAGAATTTACCAAAATTTTACTGATTTTTTTTTTATTTCAGTCAAACAATTCGTGGTAACGAACTGTAAGTAAGGAGTGATAGTAACCGAAACTCTAAAAATCTAAATTTTGCTATCAATAGTACTCAAAAGAATCGGCTTATTATATTAATTCCAAATATATAATATTCATGAAGTTTAGTGTTACGTATCAAAAGTTACGAGCTTGAGAATTTTTGCCTGATTTTCGAAAAAGGGAGGAAACATCCCTAAAAGTCAAGGAATCTTGACGAAAATCAGCATCAGATTCAGCGTATCCGAGAGCCCTGATGTAGAGGTTTCAAGCTTTCATTTGCAAGAATGTTGAATTTGTATTTTTTGCCTGAAGAAAGATGTCTGTTTTTTTCCCAGCGATGCAATAGTCCTAGAATATCAAGAAAAGAGCTCATTTGAACGGAAATTAACAGTTTTATGGCGCTTTTTAAGTTATCAAAAAGATTGGAAGGCAGATGTCCCCCTTCCAACCCATCTTTTTTTCTAAAATTCATTTGATCAAATTTCTGAGATAGCCATTTCTTCAGCATAGTTGAAAAGCCTAGTAACTATGTCTTTGAGGATAACATAACCCCCCACAGCCCCTGGGGAAAGATTTGTAAGTCAGGAAATTTGCCCATTGCTTACGTATAGTATTTTTTACTTGCAAGTATACACACATTTTTGGGGGAGGGGGAGAAGTTTCGGCGGGGGGATTTTCTGCGGGGATAATTTCCCGTAGGGAGGGAAGTTCCCGAGAAGGTGAACTTTCCAAAGGAAATTTTACAGTGGAGGAATTTGCCGAGACTCCTATACAAAACTCTTTTTATTTGCCTTACTTTCTCTTTACATATTTCATTTTACATGTGGAGATATTAAGGGGAATTGTCCAAGGGAAATATCTACCGGGTCGGAATTGTTTATAGTATCTTTCCGTAGGTGGGGAGATTTTCCACGGGGAAAATTCTCCATGGGGGAGTTTTCCACTGGATAGATTCTCCAGAGGAAATTTTCTGCCGGAGCACCTTTTACTAGAGGACGGGGAAAATTTTATGTGGGAAGAAAGTTACATGGAGGGATTTTTATTGAGGGACGGAATTTTCCATGGAGGGGAAGCCAGATTTCCCGGCATTATTTAAAAATTATCAGAAATGAAAATAAAGAAAAATAAGTTTTCTCAACTGAAAGCGAGGAGCAACATCAAAACTTAAAATGAACAGAAATTATTATGTATATGAGGGGGTTACCCCTTCTCAATACCTCAATATTTTGATATTTCAAAGAGGACCTCCGCCAAGTCGTCTTCAGTCCTCAGAAAAGAAGACGAAAACAAAATATAACCTTTTGAAGTAAAATTCACGAGAAAAAAATTTTGTTTTGCGCTTTTATCTTCTTTAAGCCTAACCTCGGGACGAACGAGATTTTTAGACTGTGTTGTATTTTAAGAAATTTGCTCTTTGTTTAGAAAAAAAATAATGACACCTGTAGATAAATTTTGGGAAAACATGTTGGAAAGGTTGACGGTTTGGATATCTGGCCAATTATTTGAATCAAAGGGCTCTCTCCAGAGAAAACTTTAGGTACCTTCCCCCCTAAAGTTCAGTGGTGAACATAGAAGAGGCATTCCCCTCCCCCTTGAAACCAAGAACGCATAGACATTCTAAGAATTATTATAGCATTGAGAAAAGAAATGAATACGCCTCTGAAGTTATTTGCAGGACTACCCCTCCTCTGCAAAAGTTCCATGTGGGTGCCCAAGCGCTTGTTTGCGCTATCACTTTTTTTTATTTAATCTGAAAAGCAAAAGATTTAAAATCCAGACTTCCAAATTATTGTCGGCTTTCATTGCTAGTAGATTTAAGGCTGCACTCGAAAGTGATCTGTTTTTTGTCTTTATTGCCAAAATGGATTCCAGTATCCTTTTTCGGCGCTAAATGTCTCTACACCAATTAAAACATTCTTGGTTAGTGCAAAGGGGTGTTTCTTTGAAGGAGTGATGCCGATCTGTGTTTCTTTTTGTGGGCAAGAGCCTACAGTCCTATCAAATTTCAAGGCTTGAAAGATTTCATAAAAAATATTGACAGTTCAGTTTGAGGGTGCGGAGTAAGGAAAATCTGTATAAGAATTAATTTTCCCATGAGTACTTGCTACTAAAATTGGTCATGTGTTCATCATTAAATTACAAAATATTATTCATAGGGAGCGGGGGCCTGTAAGACCAAGCCTCTTTTCAATAATGAAGACTGAATGATCTTAAGCCGAACTGGCCAGCCATGGAAAAATCCAACAGAGAGAAAAAAACTCAATGATAAAAACTACAAACGAGACTGCGTCCAGTGGAGAGAAAAGACGAAAAATGTAAAACAACGCGGATATTTCGCCTGTGTCATAACAAGGCGTCTTCAGTACAAGAAGAACAAGATAATAAAAAAAAACTAAAACTATATACAAATAGGGAAAAAAAGCTATTAGAGTTACTTCAGTGAGAACACCAAAGCAACTGAGGTAAAAAATAATAATAGATAAGATATTCTAATATTTTTATCTCAGTTGCTTTAGTGTTCTTACTGAAGTAACTCTAAAAGCGTCTTTTCCCTTCGCTGGTGGATTAGTTGTGTCAATTGTATTTTATTGGTGGTGGTTTTATTTGTTTTTATCTTAAGTTTTTTTTTTTATTATTATTATCTTGCTCTTCTTGTGTTTCTCTTGCGCTGAAGACGCCTTGTTTTGATATGGGCAAAATATCCGCGTTATTTTACATTTTTCGTCTTTTCTCTCCACTGGACGCAGTCTCGTTTGTTGTGTTTTTTTTTCCATTGAGTTTTTTCTCTCTGCTGTTTTTTTTTATAATGAAGACTTATACGCGTTCACTTCACACTGGTCATTGTGTAAAGTATTTAACATCAATTCGAGAAGCATTTCCGGGTATCTCCTTTCTTAGTTAGTTGGGCATTTATGCGTCAACGATAGCGGTCCAGGGGGGAGCTCTTGGGACTAAAAGCTAGTCGTGGGAAAGGGGTCGTTCCCAGGGCTGGAACTTCCGTTCCAGGAAAGTTACATTCTTCGCTCAATTCTAAAGGGAGTCCATCTTTCGCCTTCGTCCTAGTTAGTTGTTCTTGTGCTACCTTATTTCCTCTATGTGTATTCTCACGTTATTTAATAAAGACCATGTACCAACGTTTATCGTCTATCTTTGGAATTTACGTAAACCATTACATCTGCCAATATAAAAGGGTATATGGAAAGGACTTAAATAGAGGTTTACAGAGTGGTGACAGTAGAACTTTACAGAGTGGTGGCAAGCGGTTAAGATTAGTGGAGCATATATCACTAGTGGAAAACCTCCAAGTGACATCTGAGTGACCGTTATAAGTACTTACGACATCTTACGCTAAATACTGGCAACATATTGAAGAGCTATTTCGCCCGCTACCAAAATTGTTTGTGATATTGAGCCGCAAATACTACAAAAGACTGATAAAAAGACATCGAAATGTTACGAGGTATTGAACTTTTTTCTATTCAAAGCGCCTTCTTGAGAAACATTTTCTTTTAAATGAACATTTTGAAATAGGCTGTTACACAATGCCTAATATGGATTTCCTTGCGATAGCTTCTACATACTAATTCAAATTTCTACAACTGAAAGTCTCCGGTTGATTTCTACCTTCACTTAGCCATTTTACGTTTGGTGGTTTATTTTACCTGATTTTATACAGTTGACGTGTGATCTACATTTGACAGTTTCCAACCAAAATTTAACATTTTGAATTCGATAATCGAAAATTAATTCTCATTTGTGACTACATTTGACGCTAGTGATTTAATTGAAACCAACTACAATTGGATCTGGAAAGGACTATCTTTCGTAAGTGATTTACCACGATTAAACAACCCAGTAAATTTTATTATACCCTTGCTGTTAGAAGTGAAGTTATTGCCCAAAATTTAGCGTCCGTAATTAAAGAACGGTGTTTAAAACAAATATTTAAATTTTTAGAATAACTGCTTTTCAAATTTTAATCTCAATATGTCAGTTTTTATTCCTATTCTCGATCCGGCGGAAACTGGATATAACAAAAAGGTTGCTTTTGATTTTGTAAAACAGTGGAGGGGAAATGGCATAGTTCCACCTCTTTTATTTGACTCAAATGATCCTGATTTCGATCAAGATGAACTTTATGATTACCTTCAAAAGATCAAGACATGGGTCCCAACAAACCCTCCAACTCCCCTGAGCACCAGCCCAATTAATCCTCCAATAGAACAGCCTCAACTGTCCCAAGTAATAGGATCGCTAATTGACCCCTTTTTTTTAACGTTGTAACGCCATTCACAAAGTCAGAAAATGGAAAAATAATTAAGTTTGTTACAAAATTTGTTACAAAGTTACAAAAATTGAGTTTGTTGCAAAGTTAAAAAAATTTCAGTTATTGTTAAATTGGTCTGATTCAAAAGCTTTGCGTCATTTTTGGCCCATGATTTGTTTCGCTCCTTTTTTGGGAATCTGGATCCCACGATTATAAATTTGTCAAGTTTAAAAGGTGGATTACTTGTAGTATATACACCAGACAAAATAGTAGGCAAAATGGTTGCAGAGTTTTTAGGCGTGGCTCAATTTAAGGATGAAAGGGTATATCTATTCTATAGAAGGATGCAAAAATTAGGAAGGTCATGTAGGGTGTCCTTAGAAGCCAGGGATGATGGTGTAGTTCTTGGAAGATTTGCTCTAAATTTATTCAAGGAGTGGATCAGACCGTCCTACAAACGGTATTTGTTAGAGAATAGTGCAGAATTTTTTTTTGTTTAGGTGATGCGTATAAGGTTGCAATACAATATGAACAGATAGAACAGATAGTGGGGAAAGGAGACACGTCTTCTTTTTCCGATGAATTTCTTTCTGCGCTGACGAGGGTGAAATTTGGACTCAATGATAATGAGAAGGCACTGCGAGATGGTACTGATTCCTCGCAGGGCGGTTTGGCTACCCAGGAAAAGGGAGCTGGTTTTGAAGTCCCGTGGGATGGTACTGATGCGTCACGGGATGGGTTTTTTTGTGGCACTGCGAGATGGTACTGATTCCTCGCAGGGTGGTTTGGCTACCCAGGAAAAGGGTGCTGGTTTTATGGTCCCGGGGGATGGTACTGATGCCTCACGGGATGGTTTTTTTTGTTGCACTGCGAGATGTTACTGATGCCTCGCAGGGGGGTTTGGCTACCCAGGAAAAGGGAGCTGGTTTTAAGGTCCCGTGGGATGGTACTGATGCCTCACGGGATGGTTTTTTTATTGCACTGCGAGATGGTACTGATTCCTCGCAGGGCGGTTTGGCTACCCAGGAAAAGGGAGCTGGTTTTAAGGTCCCGTGGGATGGTACTGATGCCTCACGGGATGGTTTTTTTTTGTTGCACTGCGAGATGTTACTGATTCCTCGCAGGGCGGTTTGGCTACCCAGGTACAGGGAGCTGGTTGTAATATCTCGCGAGATGAGGTTGATGCCTCACGGGATGGTTTTAATGCGTAGCGCTAATAGTTATGTAGAGATATCAACAGTAGTACTGCCATTTGTCGAACCACAAGTTAGTAGAGAAAAACCAAATAGGTCTAAACCGAGGCGTTCCGCAGCAATAAAACCCCGAGGATTTTATTGGGAATAGTATCTTAACGTCATTGCAGCATGGTATGATTTTTAGAGTTTCTGCAATTTCATTTATTTGTCGCTGGTATCTTCAGGATTAATTAGCCTTTCCCGGTCATTCATTTTGCCCTAATTCGAAGTTTATACATAATCCCAACTTTCCTTGTCCTCATCAAATTCAGGGGTATGGGGAACAAGTCTATTTTAAAGTATACAAAGAAAAATGAAGCGTTAAAATATCCAGTTTCCGACTCCTGTTGTTAGTGTGGTTCGTTTATACTATGTAAGTTTTTACTTATGCAAGTATTGTGTAGTGTTTGTAATATGTAATTGTTTACTAGTTCATGCTGTAGAATGTTAGTAGGCGAGAAGTGAATAATTTGGGAAGGGAATGTTTTGAATTCAATTAAAGTTTGGGGGTTTAATGAGAAGGGGATAAGCCAAATTTGGGAAATTTAACTTAAAACAGGGGGAGAATCTGTAAAGTATTTAACATCAATTCGAGAAGCATTTCCGGGTATCTCCTTTCTGAGTTAGTTGGGCATTTATGCGTCAACGATAGCGGTCCAGGGGGAGCTCTTGGGACTAAAAGCTAGTCGTGGGAAAGGGGTCGTTCCCAGGGCTGGAACTTCCGTTCCAGGAAAGTTACATTCTTCGCTCATTTCTAAAGGGAGTCCATCTTTCGCCTTCGTCCTAGTTAGTTGTTCTTGTGCTACCTTATTTCCTCTATGTGTATTCTCACGTTATTTAATAAAGACCATGTACCAACGTTTATCGTCTATCTTTGGAATTTACGTAAACCATTACATCTGCCAATATAAAAGGGCATATAGAAAGAACTTAAATAGAGGTTTACAGAGTGGTGACAGTAGAACTTTACAATTGTAAGGGGCTTAAAAGAATTTTCCAAGGGAGGCAGATGGGTGTCTAGAAAGTTCTTTTTTTTCGTACCCGCCTACTTTTCCTGGAGTTGAGATTTTCGAGCGGTTTTCTCTTGATGGCTGGGGGGAGAGGAATACAACCCTACGTTCAACTTAACGAGCCAGCAGACTGGGCAAATGTCATCAGGACCACCGGGGGCATTGTTTCTATGAATGCTCACCTAATAAAGAAAAAAACTAAATTTTAAATTTTGCGGGATTCTTTAAAATCTTTGTCAGAAGAAACAAAGACAATAACGAAAAGAAATTGCAAGTTAACTGACACGTGTAGGTTTTGGTACAGAAAGAGGTTAGGGATCGGTTAAAAAGTTATGCCAGCTTTGCCTCCCTCCCATGTCTCTCTTCCTTCATTTTTTTTCATTTTGTTTGAATGTCAAAAGATATTACCCTCCAACATGCAGCCCTGTATTGTTAAAACTGTGGCATATCATATTACCGTTTTCGATGCTTCTGAATCGATTGACTGTTTTAGAATTTTATACGATGTACAGAGAACATAAAGGTTATCACTCTGTGAGAGATGACGTTGAAGTTTTGAGCATGAGGCTCTCACAACTCTGATGCAAAATATACTGCTGTAACTTTATGGATATTATATTGTTTGTTTTGAGAGTGTCCATCCCTCCCCTTCTCCGGTTTTACGAAGCCGAGTGAATTTTCTTATGCAACTCTGTTTTTTAGAAATAAATCAACCCTTGATAAATGTTGCAGAGAACCTGTAGGCCCCTGAAAATTGTGGTGAATTTTCAGCTAAAACAAATTGCAAAATAAGGTGTTTTTTGTCGCCTTAATGGCTTTTTGCAACTTACCATTTCCCCCTTTAGCATGAGAATTTTAACAAGTTAAAATTAAATTATGTGCTTCTGCTTATCTCAATTTCTCTTGTACTTACCAAATATTTTTTCTTGGGACATCTTCCATATCAACTATAAAAAAAAAAAAAAAAAAAAAAAAAAATAACTAAAACAATACCCTCATGTGGCTTTTAGATCCATAGTCCCCAAAAATTGTCTGGAATTCAGCCCTCTGTTCAAAAATGGACGAGGATATCTGTACTAAAGTTCATTTAAATATTAAAATTTGGTACTTGTTTAGAATCCAGTAAACACACGAGAAAGACTGCATCGAAATCTTAAAGATGCTATATAAAAACAAGTTTTTGCTGCCTAGTAAGGTATTACTAGTAAGGTATACTAGTGAGGCTGCCTAGTAAGGTATTACGTGACAAAGATTTAAACTTGAGTTTTTGGGGGTTGAAGGGGCAAAAAAGGTACCTAGGTTAGGTTACGTATTCGATATATGCTATGCTTTACCCCCCTCTCCCTCCCCTAATGTGTAAATATATACCCTAAATTTGTTTCTAAACTATTATATTTGCATCCTATTTGGTTTTATTTCATTAGCATTACCAAAACTTCACTTATCGCGTGTTTACTGGATACTAAATAAGTACCGGATATCCCCTTATTTTCTTGGGTCAGATATCACCACCGAAAATGCAGGATTAAGTTTTTTTAAATTCAACCAAGTTTTTGCTTCTCCTTGCTTATTAGATAAATAAAACTGAATTACAACGGATTTTGTCCACCAGCGTTGTCAGTGCCTCGAGAAAGGTGTTACCGGTTTTTTTTTTAACCGAGCTTGTGCCACAACAGTTTCTTTGTAGTATATCACACCACTTGATGTCAGTTTCTATTTTACAAAAATGGTAAAATAATACTGAAACGCAAGCAAACTTTTTTCTACACTCAAATCTTCATCCGCTATCAGAAATTAAAAAAGAATAATAATTTCAAATGAAAATACGGACCACATTAATACTTAAAACGTGAGAGCTGCTGCTCCTTCTTCGTCCCTCGCTCTTTACGCTAAAGTCCTAAACTTTTGTAAAAAAAAAACTATTCATTCAGGTTCGACCTTACAAATTTAGACCAAAAGTCAAACTTTAGTGTAAAAAGCAAAGAAGGAGGAATGGGCGGCCCCTCCCCCTCATATACGGCATAATTTCTGTTTGTTTTAAGTTTCAATGTTGCTCCTTACTTTCAGTTGAAAAAAACTTTTAATGTTTTACTTAATTTCTAACGGTTTTTCAAGTAAAGCTAGGAAATCCATCCACCCCCCTTTGAAATCCCTTGCAAAATTATTTTCTGAAGCGTTCTTTCCAAAGAAAAATTCTCCTCTTGTAAAATCCCCTACAGAAAATTCCCCGAAAAAAAATTTCGTATATTTCTCAAGAACGAATACTATATGTAAACAATGAGTAAATTGCCTAACTTACAGCTCTTTCCCCAGGGACCTAGAGGGATCATGTCTTCTCTATAGGCGTAGCTATTAAACCTTTCAAATATGTTGAACCAAATGGTTATCACAAAATTTCGATCAGATGCCTTCAGGAAAAAATGAGGTGTGGGAGGGGGGTTAATTGCCTTCCAATTTTTTTGGTTACTTAAAAAGGCGACTAGAAACTGTAATTTCCATTTGAATGAGCCCTCTCTCGATCTTCTAAGAATATTGATTCGATACAACCATCCGTGAGAAAAAAGAAGAAAACAAAAAAACACGCATCAGCGATCTTACTTCAGGCAAAAAATCAAAAATTCTACATTTTTTTAAATAGGAGCTTAGAAACTTGTAGTAGAATTTTCTGGTATTCTCAATCTAATGCTGTGATTTTCATTAAGATCACTTATTTTTAGGCGGTGTTTCTCCCTTACCGAAAAGCAGGCAAATTTACTCAAGCTCGTAGCTTTGGATGGGTAAAATTAAACGTAATGAGCTTTACATATTTGGAATCAGCATAAAAAAAAACATTTGTTTTGATGTAATAATTGTCATAGAAATTCCTTGGTACTTGTCTAAAATATAAAACACACTTGAGAGCTTGTATTGCGAATACCCGGTTTTTCATGCTGTTTATACCAGACACTAACCTTCGGCTCGTTGAGAAACCATGTTATAGTTTTTTTTTAAATTAAATATTTAGTTGGTATTTTGGTTAGGTTATTTTAGGTTACGTGCTCTGGGCGTCCCCCCTTCCACAAAAAGTTGTGGTATTTTATATAATTTTGCTACTAGAGCATTGTATTTTTCATCATATTTGTTGTATTTCATTAGCATTCACCAAACTTCACTTTTCGAGGGTGTTTTGTGTAGTAGACAAGTACCAATTCTTTTTTTCACTTATCGGGTGTGTTTTATATAATAGGTAAGTACCAATTCTTTTTTTAGACTTTCGGCTACTATTGGGCTAATATGGACCACTGTTTTACGTACCAAAATTCATGAAATCCTCGAAGATTCCTTTTCATGTTCTGTTTGCATTTAGCGAAAATCGCTTTTCATTTTGTTACGTCCTTAAGAGAGAATTAAATAAAAAAAACAAGTTTTTTAAACTGAAAGTAAGGAGCGACATTAAAACTTAAAACGAACAGAAATTATTCCGTATATGAAAGGGGCTGTCCCCTCCTCAACGCCTCGCTCTTTACGCTAAAGTTTTTTTTTGGTTTAAAAAATAAAGGTGTGAGACAGTGTCAAACTTTTTGGTAAAGAGCGAGGCGTTGAGGCGGGGACAGCCCCTTTCATATACGGACTAATTTCTGTTCGTTTTAAGTTTTAATGTCGCTCCTTACTTTCAGTTTAAAAAACTTGTTTTTTTATTTAATTTCTGATCGTTTTTTAGTTAATGCAGCTTTTATTTGTATAAAAATTTTACTTTTCTTTTGCTAAATGGATGTCTTTACAAATTAACTTACGTAACTAACTTCTATATTCGTATAATTTTCTTCTGGCAAAAAATACAAAGTTGCAGATTTTTGCAGATATGAGCTTGAAACCTATTTAATAGGGTTTTCTGAAACGCTGAATCTGACGGTGTGATTTTCATTAAAATTCATTCACTTGTTGGGGATATATCCCCCCTCTTTAAAAAATTGAGTAAATTTTTTCAGGCTCGTAGCCTTTGATGAGTAATACTAAACTTAATAAAATTTATATATTTAGAATCAGCATTATAAACACATTCTTTTGATACATTTATTGACATCAAAATTTCGTTTTTAAAAGTTTCGATTACTATTGAGCCGTATCGCTTGTTTTTTTGTTGTTTTTTTTCTTACGTATATGTTATTACTTATATGAAGGGGTTCTCCCCTTAGTCATTACCACGCTCTTTACATTAAAAGTTAAAAAAAAATTTGATTCAGAAACCCCTGAATCACAAAGGCAGTTTAATTAGAATAGATAGCTCTTTTGAAAGCACTAACAAAAAACTGTAGCGTAAAGAGCGAGGTACTGACTTGGGGGAGAACCCCCTCACATACGTTATAATTTCTGTTCGTTTTAAGTTCTAATATTCCTTCTTACATTTCAGTTGAAAAAACTTGTTTTTTTTAATTTAATTTCTGATCGTTTTTTAACTAATGCTTGGAAAGCCGGCGCCCCCGACCTATCCGTGGCCCGGACCCCCCCCACCCCTACTCCCCTGCCCTATTCTCATGCTTGACCCCCTCCTCTAGCCCCCCCCCCTCCAGAAAAAATACTTCCTGAAAATGGTTGTATACTTCCCAATAACCAATAAATAATGCTGGCAAGTCCGGCGCCCCCTTCATGGCAATTTCCCTTCCCCCATGAAAACTTCCTTCATGAACAGATCCTCCAACATAACCACCGACCCATCCTTCCCTCCCACTACCACAAAAAAAACCTCCTAAAACTTCTGTATACTTCCCAATAACCAATACTATATGTTAACATTGGGTAAAGTTCATAACTTTTAGCCCTCCCTCTGGGAGCTTCGGGTGATTAAGTCATCCTAAAAGACATATTTATCATATTTTCAACCATGCTGAACAAAATGGCTATCTCAAAATTTTGATCGGGTGACTTTGGGAAAAAAATGAGCGTGGGAAGGGGCCTAGTTGCCCTCCAATTTTTCGGTCACTTAAAAAGGGCACTAAACCTGTTGATTTCCGTTCGAATGAGCCCTCTCGCAATATTCTAGGACCAGTGGGTCGATACGATCACCCCTGGGGAAAAATAAAACAAAAAAAACAAACAAAAAACAAAAAAACACGCATCCGTGATCTTTCTTCTGGCAAAACATACAAAATTCCACATTTTGGAGATAGGATCTTGAAACCTCTACAGTAGGGTTCTCTGATACGCTGAATATGATGGTATGATTTTCATTAAGGTTCTATAAATTTTAGGGGGTCTTTCCCCCTTTTTTGAAAATCAGCCAAATTTTCTCAGGCGCGTAACTTTTGATGGGTAGCACTAAACTTGATGAAAGTTATAGATTTGAAATCAGCATTGAAATCTGATTCTTTTGATATATCTATTGGTATCAATAACCCGTTTTCTAGAGTTTCGGTTACCATTGAGCCGGGTCACTCCTTACTTACAGTTCGTTACCACGAACTGTTTGACCTGAAGGGTTTCGGAAGTAAAAATTGGCAAGGCGAATATAACTAAAATGTACATACTATACGAGAAATTCGTTATAAGGTTCTTCCCTTCTAAATTTTACAGCGGTGGTGTTAAAGATATTTAGTGTCTTTTTTATGGCGAAATCTGCAGCAGCATCAACAGCTTGATCAGGGACATATCTAGGATTTTTTTGGGGAGGGGGGAAGGTACAAAAGAATTTTTATTTCGGGGTGGGGGGGGGGTAAAAATACATCAAAAATAGGTTTATATTCACTTTTTGTTAGGTTCTTAGGAGTCGGAAGAACATTTCGGAGGGAGTTCAAACCTTCTAACCCCCCTGAATACCGATAGTCTCAAGAAACATTTTAAAACGGTTGAAAAAGAATGTAAAAAAACATAAGGCTTAATCCAATGGCGTAGTTTCGTCAAAATCCTGGGGGGGGCAAAGTTAGAGCCACTTTTACCAAATCAAGTGAAAATGACGGTAAAAACCTAAAAAGTAAAGGCTAAGGGAATAAAGGTGAAAATTATACTAAAGAACACCGACCCGTTTTTGAGGATGCTTGAATTATGCAGGCTTATCTTAGTTTTGACAAGATTTTTGAAGAAACTAAATTTCAGCTGAGGGAGTAAACTGGAGTCGTCGGGAGCGGGGGGGGGCGCAAGGTCTAACTAGGGTAGTTGGTCCCCCTTCCCCATAGCAAATTACGCCCCTGGCTTAATCATGAGGTGAAGCATTACTTTTTAGCAACGAATACGCAGCTGCTGTTTCATACAGCGAATATAAAAAAGGCTGAAACTTCTTATAACAACCTGAGTAATGCATCTCTGCTATTGCCACTGCTGGGAGCTCTCCCGCTCGGTATTTGATCGTTAGTTTATGTGGTTTGAAAAGTTCATTATTTCCACGTCTCCCCGTGAACATCACTATGACGAGCGCAATCGCGAGCTACTCTTATGTTCTCAACTCTGGCAGGGTCAGTGCAGGAAATCTCCATCACCAGGGAGTCTCTTATGAAAATGAAATACTACATCACTGGCGGATCCAGGTGGGCCGGGCGGGACCCCGGACCCCCCCCCGAGATTTTTTTCTGGCGGCCTCTTATTCTGTTGTTTTCTTTTTTACTCTTTTTTTTAGATTAAATTTGTCAATTTGGTCAATTTTTGGCAGCTTTTTCACATTCGACCCCCCAAGGAATTTGCTCATTGGTGCCCTTATTACATTGGGCCTCCCCCAAAATTTTTCTCTAGATCCACCCCTGAGCTACATAAGCAATGACAAAGTTGCTGGTGATGTTGTCTTTAGAACAAAAATAAATATTTAAGGAAAAAAAATATAATGTACTCACCATATGGCACTGGCTGGAAGCTTTGAAAATCGTAAGCTCTCCAAGGGTTATTCTGTGCTGCATAAGCTGCTGATAAAGCTGCTGCTTGGAATGGTGTTGTTGGCATCGCTTGGAAAGATGCCTCACGATGTGTCCCAAATTGCTGCTGTATTGAGGAACCAAATCTTGATGCAAAAGCGTCATAATTTTGAGCATAACTTTGTCCTTGATTATCATTTGCACCATGAAAGGATCCACTAAAGTTCCCAGAGCCACTGTTATGCCACATACTGGCTGGATAGGGATTAGCTGATGTGGAAGATGTGGTTCCAGCAAGGACAGGACTATTGAAGGGCATTGGCAGCATAGGTCTTGAAAGGTTAGCACATGCGTACATTGTTGTCAAGTCTTGTTGATAAGTAGTTGAATTTGAACTATTTGGAAAACCTTGGAACATAACTGGTCTGACTTCTGCAACCAAATCAACTTAAAAGGTACCTAAGAAGTGAAAAACATATTTTCAATACTTTTTAAACACCAATTTTCGTAGTTTTTTTTTTTATAAATCTATTGTTACAGTACATATCCAGTCGAGTAGCGTTTGTTAATCTACATGCTTGGCTAGGGAGAGGGGAGCAAAGGTGATATATATCTTGAGTTATATCCATAAAAATATTTGGGTGTATAAGATTATTTTCACCAAATGAGAGTTTAAACTTTTTCTAGGTAAATTCTTGAGTTTATGCATTGTTGGCTAGTTTCAACGAAAAATTATTTCGGTTTGAGAATGGGATTGTTTTATAAAATTCACCCATTTTATATCTAATTGGTTCTTTTCATAGCAAATATCTGCCCTTTTCCTTCTTTAACTATTTTATAATTTATTTTCACCTAAGCCCGTCAATTTGAAAGGAGATAGGGCAGAGAAGGAGTAGTAGGGTTATTGTGCCTCACAAGGCTCTCCCTTATAAATTTTGAGAAATGTCCTATTTTTTCATGTTCTTATTGAAGATTACCTTTTTTGCGTATTTTCAATGAACTAATCGAGAAAACCCCAAAATTACTACCCGCCTAGAATTTCAAAAATATATCCCTCCCTCTAATTTTTGTGAATTAATGCCTTTATTTTGAAAGTTTTTTTCTTTTTTAATTATCCAAAGACGTCAAACAGTTCGTGGTAACGACCTGTAAGTACGGAGCGACCCGGCTCAATAGTAGGCTAACCGAAACTCTGAAAAAAGGAATTTTGATGCAAATAGAAATATCAAAAGAATTGGCTTTTTATGCTGATTTCAAATATACAAATTTTATTACGTATAGTCTTACCAATTAAAAGTTGTACCCATTAAAAGTCTTACCCATTAAAAGCCTGAGAAAACTTTCCTGATTTTCGAAAAAAGAGGAAATAGCCCCTAAAAGTCAAGTGATCTCAATGAGAATCGCACCATCAGATTCAGCGTATCAGGGAACCCTACTGTAGAGGTTTCAAGTTCCTGTCTGCAAAAATGTGGAATTTTGTATTTTTTTTTGCTAGAAGAAAGATCACGGATGCGTGTTTATTTATTTGTTTTTTTTTCCCAGGGGTGATCGTATCGAACCAGGGGTCCTAGAATATTGAGAGACGGCTCTTTCGAATGGAAATTAAAAGTTCTAGTGTCCTTTTAAGTGACCGAAAAAATTGAAGGGCAACTAGGCCCTCTCTCCCGCCGCTTTTTTCCCAAAATCGTCGTATCAAAATGTCGAGATGGCTATTTTTTTCATCATAGTTAAAAGGTCCGATAAATATGCCTTGGGCTATAACACGACCCCCCTGCCCCAAGCTCCAGGTGAAAGCTACTTAATTTATAAAATTTGCCCATTGTTTGCGCATAGCATTTGTTATTTGGATGTAGGCATACATATTCGGGTTGGGGGGGGGACAATTTTCTGCTGTGTGTTTTTCCACGGGGAAATTTTCCATGGGGAGGGAAGTTTTAAGGGGTGAACTTGTCAAGGGAAATTGTACATAGGGGGAATTTTCCAGAATTCTTATACAAATTTCTTTTTATGTATTGCTTTCTCTTTTCCTTCTCAATTTTACGCGCAGAGTGGTTAAGAGTAATTGTCCGAGGTATATTTTCCCCGGGATTGAATTTTCTAGAGCATATTTCCGTCGGGAGGAGGTTTCTCCGTGGAGGTGGGGCCAGATTTCCTGGCACTATAAAAAATGATCAAAAATTAAATAAAAAAAAACAAGTTTTTTCAACTGAAAGTAAGGAGCAGCATGAAAACCTAAAACAAACATAAATTATTACGCATATAAAGGGGGCTGCCCCCTCCTCAACACCTCGCTCTTTACGCTAAAGTTTGAATTTTATCCCAATTCCTTAAGAATGACTCCTGAAACACAAGGGCTGTTTAATTAGAACAATAAGACGCTTTTTTAAAAGTACTAAAAAACTTTAGCTTAAAGAGCCCCGTTGCTTAATAATATTATTAATGGTTTTGAATTTTAATAAATTACAGGACATTTTCAGTTTGGATAAAATTAAGTCAAAGGTTATTGTGTAGCAGTTGTTTGTTTTTTGTTGTTTTTTTTGTTGATTTTTCTCGCATTGTGTTTATATTTTTGAGATATTGTTGTATTTTAGATATTGTGTTTATTTTGTTGTATTTTTAGAATACGAGGTCCTCTATATGCTATGCTTCTTGGGACCTCTAGCGCTTAAGTGTATTTATGTATTTAGTGTAATGTTTAATAAATTGAATTCAATTGAAGAGCGAGGTGTTGAGGAGGGGGCAACCCTCTTTATATATTTAATAATTTCTGTTCGTTTTAAGTTTTAATGTTGCTCCTTACTTTCAGTTGAAAAAACTTGTTTTTTTTATTTAATTACAAGGATGGACCAATAGATTCCCGCAGTGAACCTGTCAGCTCGCTCAATTGAATCCACTTCAATTTAATTTTCTGTGGTAATTAGACGCTCAAACCAATACCGACATTTTGCTGAGGCCAGACTTGTCACCATACAAGAAGACACTTCCGTAAGCTTGTTTGATTAATTGACCTTAATGATTCCACTACTTTCTCACTTTCTTGACTCCGGAATTTTACTCTTGGGTTGATCTTTCTTTGGAAGTCCTTAATAAAAACATTGTCTATGAAAAGCAGAAATGACGATTGTAGGACAAGAATACGAAGACAAGAGCGTTAGGGGTTGAGGGGTAAACGCACTCCAATGGGGGGGGGGGGGTTACCGTCCTATATTTTCGTGAATTGGTGTTCCTGAAGTGGTGTTTCGCCCAGCATTGGAAAGGGGGGCCTGTCCCCTGTCCGAAATACACGAAAATATAGTGGGAGGGGTTAGGTTTTCTTAAAAAAGGTTTCTCTCAAAACCTAAGGGGTAATTGTCCTCTGTCATTTCAATCCGCAAAACATTAAATGGGGGTGGAAGCAAATAGAATTTTTGACATATAAATATAAGCACCAAAAAAGCATTTTCCAATATAAAAAAGGTATTTTTAACTCCCCTGCCCCACCAATTGACGCCACTGATTGTCCCCTTGACACCATTCTGATTCGCACCCATGACATGGCATCGTTAAGGCACCACTCCAGATTTGTTGTCCTTTTTTGTGGGGGTGGGGTACCCAGGAACAGGACCTATTACATACACTCTTTTCATTCATAGTCCCCCTCTTTCTTGAATTTGATTTATTTTTGCATGAATACTTATTTACTGGACTGAAACTAAACTCTTTGAATATATCGTAAAATGCTTTAATTTGGGAGTAAGTATATTAAGACTAAATATTAATATTTCATCAAATTCTAGTGTTTGGCATTTCTTTAGATTTCAAGCTCTCCAATTAGATTTGATTTTTGCTTTTTACTCCGTATTCCATTCGATTATATTTTTTTTTCTTTTAATCTTGATTTGATGGCAATTTTTTCCCCTGTCCCTACCATATTTTTTGTCTTTTTCCACGCAGAAGACATACCATAATATCTGGATCATCGAAGAAACTGTTCATAATAAGCTACTCATTATATTGATTGCCTTAACCCACTTTGACAAATCGTAAGGATAATGATTATCTTTGGTAGGGGGGGGGGATTCCCACACTTCGATATTAAATACATGATTCTAAACCCACTGATTTTTGTTTGGAGGACGGGGCATTTGAAACTCTGAATTTTTCTTTTGTGTGTGTGTGGAGGGGAAGGGGGTTACAAGACATCAGCGCTGGACCACAGAATTGTCAGTGCTGGGCCAAAAAAAAATATCTTAAGCTACAATTTAGCGTATTGGATAACAGTGATTGGAGCGAGGATCGCTATTTGTATTTAAGACCCTGATCATTGTTCACGCATTTGAGGTTTAGAAACCATCCGACTTGGGAATAATTAGAACAAGGTAATTGGTATGAAACTATAATAAAACCCCCTCAAGCAAGTTCATTAAACTTGAACAAGTTTTAAACCGTTTCACGAGGTGGCCGGTGTTTACCCCCCGGAAAATACGCCCCCCCCCCGCAACAAATACCCCCTGAAAATACCCCTCGTAAAATACCCCCGCGGATAATACCCCCCCCCCCGCGGAAAATACCCCCCAGAAAACAACCCCCAGGAAAATACCCACCCTGCGGAAAATACCCCCCGGTAAATACCCCCCCCCCCCCGTTGAAAATAAAGCTTTCCAAATTTGAGAATTTTATTTGAGTTTTATTTTTGTATTTTCGTAGGGGGGAAGGAATTATGGTACTTGTATATTATGCGCCACTCAGTCAAGTTTACGCTGTGTAAAACTCGAGAACAAACCCGTTTCTTCGCTAGTTTCTTTCATCTTAGCATGAGACAAGACTAAGACAAGTGACAGAATAGATGAGAAATATATTATTTGGGCTATATATTTGCACATAGGGGGAGGGGAAGGGGTGGTGATAAAGTATTTGGACAATTTAAAGTCAGAAAATAATTCCTTCTAGGTATGGCCACTGAAAAGAATAGCGAGGTATCTGGAAATTTTTTAACTAAAAAAAAAAAAAAAAAAAAAAAAAAAAAAAAAAAAGTTTCATTTAAGTGTTTTTTCCAAGTGTTAAGCGTTGCTTATTTCAATTACCGATTTTCCAAGTATTAAGAACTATTATTAGGTTAATGTAGTGTTTCATTTAAGTGTTTTGTGATGATCGCTGTTCAAAGTTTATGTTATTTGTACCTTTCATTTATGTTATTTTACTATGTTCCTGGCCGTATATTTGGCTTTAAAATACACTTCTCTATCTATCTATCTAATATGCATAATAACTGTACCAAACACACCCCCCCCCTAATATGCAAATATATAGCCCAAATTATTTCTAAACTAACGAAAAAACTGGTGTGTTCTCGAATTTTACACAGCGTAAACTTGAGTGAGTGGCGCAAGATACACAAATACCAAAATTTTTTCCCCCTATGGAAATAAAAAATAAAACTCAAGTAAAATTCTCAAATTTGGAAAGCCTCAATTTCCACGGGGGGTATTTTCAGCGCGGGGCTATTTTCCGCGGGTGGGGGGGTATTTTCTGCGGGGGGTATTTTCCGTGGGGGTATTTTCCTAGGGGGGGGGAGTATTTCCCGGGGTTAATCGCTGGGGGTGGGGGGTAATTTTCGAGGGGATAAACGCCTAGAACCATTTCACGAGAGTCCAGCTTTCTAGGGGTGTAATGAGAGGCAATTTGAGATGGCTAGGACACGTTTTGCAGATAAAGGATTAGAAATTGTCAAAGATCGTTCTTTTTGGTCATCCATCTTGGGCCAAAGGAAAATCAGGTGAAAAGGGGTGGGAAGGCCTCCAACGGGGTAGGAGGAGGTAATAAATAAGTATTTAAAGGAAATTGGAACTTATTTTGAAGTTTCCAATAGTTTGGAATGGAGGAGGAGCGTATCCAGCTATGTTGGCCACAGGCGGCTTGATGCTTCAGTAAGTTGCTATAGGGGTAGTTAGTAGTAGCAGTTCACGACAACTAATGAGAGGGCCATCATCAGTGACAGCAAAAGTTTTGACGTTATATGTAAAGACTAAAATAAATAAATATAAAAAAGGAGAAAGTAAATGGAAAGCCTTTAAATTCCGTTTTGAAATTCCTTGTTGGAAATATAAAAGAGTGTATTTAAAACAAGGAGATTCAAACATTGAATTATAATAAGTAATTCAAAAATTACAAGATGCTATGTTTCCCCAACACCTAGTAATTTCATCAGGGGGAAGGGGTGCCACCACTTGGGGGTTCCCCCTTTTGATGAAAATTTCACTTTCATTCGGCTTTTTTTGCTTATATTTTAATCGGGAGCGGTGTGCAGTAATTAGTTTGGCCCCGGGTACCACCAACCCTAGGAACAACTCTGCCTATCTCTTGTCCAGGATATTTTAGTGACAAAAAAAAACGTTTAGGTTGACAATTATGCCGAGAGGATTAGCAAAATATTTTTCACAGAAGCGTCAATTGGAGGGTGGGGCAATTGCTCCCCTGAATTTTGAAGAATACTATTTTGGGTATTTGAATTGGAAAAAATATTTAAAAAAACCTCCCCCCTAGCCTTGGAAAAATATATTTTTTCTGGCTTAATATAAAACAAATTCTGGCCCCTCTCTCATACATTTTGTGGAATTAGCTGGTTGCTCCTAATTAAAGTATAAGTGATGACAGTTGGAGGATTAAAGTTGCGTCTCCTTAAATTGCAATTTAATCCATATCATGTCCCCTTAAATAAATGCCTTAAAACCAAAAGCCACTTATCAGGATGACAATTCTTTTATCTAATCCTATCATGTTTGTACATCTCTTTTTACTGTGCCGGAAGGAAAAAGGACATGAACGCTTGAAACATTCCATTAAGGTTTCTGTAACATTCTAATTCAGATAATGAAGCTTTTAAATCCGTATTTACGACTGAGGTCAGATGAAGGTTACCTCCGGAGTGGAGCTTTTGAACGGAGTCGATTGTTCCCGAAGAAGAAGATATTAACCCGAATCGGCAGTGGAGAGCCACCCTATTGAACTTAAAGGAGTGCAGACTAATTTGGGGGTAGTACTATAGAAAACAGATGTGAAATAACAATGTGTGAAAGGGTTTTGTTACATTTAATTAGTGAGGTATTTGAAAAATGGGATGAAAAACCGAATGAAAGAAATACACCCTTAAAATTAATGGAAAATATATTGCAATACTGTCACTTGAAAACTAAAATATTAGCAATTGCTATTTCCTAGTATTTCTGTGGCTAAAGTGGTTTTAGAGTGTCTGAAATCATTGTAAAGTTTCAGAAAGATTTTGAAATTTCGGGATCCTGTTCTTTCCCTCCACCCCTTGCATGTATGTTTATATAGTATATATATATATATATATATATATATATATATATATATGTGTGTGTGTGTGTGTGTATATATATATATATATATATATATATATATGTGTGTGTGTGTGTGTGTGTGTGTGTGTATATATATATATATATATATATATATATATATATATATATATGTATATATATATATATATATATATATATATATATATATATATATATATATATATATATATATATATATATATATATACATATATATATATATATATATATATATATATATATATATATATATATATATATATACCTATATACACACACACTACCTACACACACTATCACACACACACACACACACACACACACACACACACACACACACACACACACACACACACACACACACACACACATATACACACACACACACACACACACACACACACACATATATATATATATATATATATATATATATATATATATATATATATATATATATATATATATATATATATATATATATATATATATATATATATATATATATATATATATATATATATATATATATATATTTTTTATATAATATACACCGCCCTTTTCAAATAAAAACTCATGTTACTTCTTTAATTCGGCACCTCAAAACAAAAATATTTATGTAAGGTTTACTGTTTTTTTTTTTGTTTTTTTTTTAACATTTAAAAGGAACAAAAATCAATCAAAGAAAACATAGTTTTTCTTATGGATTTAAAGAGTGAAGATGCTACTTAGGAAAAACTAATTTTTTGCTTCGTGGTTCATGGAACATTTATCTGCAAGATAGCGTCAAATAAACTGACTCGCAATATTCAAATAAACTGACCCACAATCGCCGAAAAAACACGATCGGGAGTAGAAAAGTCCTTAAGTATCCCGCAAAAAATAAAAGACTAATTTATAAGGTTCTCAACAGTCTTTCAGGGGCCAAGAAACCAGTAAATTTTAGCATAAAATTTAATACTCTGAAAACCTGAAGTAAAATCGGTTTTCAGCACTAATATTACCTTTTATATATATATATATATATATATATATATATATATATATATATATATATATATATATATATATATATATATATATATATATATATATATATATATATATATATATTTTATATATTGTATATATATGCACTACACCTCCTATTAACTTTGCTTGCGTATAAATCTATTCTTATAACCATGAGAATATACCGATGGGTGCAGCTAGTGGAGGGCACGGGTGGGCAGTGCCTACCCTACAAAATATTTTGCCCACACTAGAAAAATCGCCAGAATTAAAAATAACGTAGTTTTTTTGTGGAGATGAAGATTTAATTCCATTTCTTGTTCAATTAATTTATCATTCCCGACAACCACCAGTTTATCAAATATAATATATACTATGAAAATACCGTGGATCTAGTTCACTTCTTTTTTATTTACGTTGTACTCAAATGCGTCGATGGCCACTTTTCAGAAGAAAAAAATATAATAGTAGAGCCACTGTTGGACTTTGGCATGAGCTGTAGTTTCCCCATTTGATATTCCTGTCTTTAAGAAGGAGCATCCAAACTCTATTTTAAGATACTATTTTCTTGTTATATTGTCACATTCATCATAGGAAACCTGTCAAAAAGTCAACAAGGCTACGGAACATTACTTCCCAACTTTTTGGCCGCAATCACCAAACCAAATCATCTTTCTTATCTACCACTTATGATTTCCTCATCCCATTTTTCATTATCCTTATCTCGTATTCTTGTCTCGTGCGCATATTTTTGCCCAAGGCAGGAAAGAGAAGCCCCTCCCTTACCTGTTTAACTGGCCAATAAGCGATCAGTATTTATCATTGATGACAAGTGTATATGATCAAAATTCAGGTAGGCAGGTGTGATTGATTTAAGTGATTAGTGCCAAATGATCAGGACGTAATTTGAAGATACTCAATCAGGTTTTGGGGGGAAAAGATACGAGCGACTTAAAAAAGTCAAGAAGATATTATGGTATCATGGCAAAACTCGCTAGGAACAAATTATCATGATAGATGGTATTGTTTTTTATCTATATAATTTAGCTATAAAAGTGTGTTTAAAAAGACAAAACTTGATGTTATGCTTGTTAACGAATCGCAAAAATGCTACCACCTACGCAAGGTTATTAGAATTAGATGAAACAGAATTTTTTGGCGAGGACAAAATTTTGGAACAGATAAGATTAGGCTATCGAACTTTAATACCTTTGAAAAGTCAAATGCGTCATAGTTTATTGTAAGGGAAGTGCGTGTGAAGACACGGCAGCTATTATACAAATCCCACGACTTTAAGGAGGTCCTATCCCCCTTCACCACCCAAAACGTGCTTGGGCCAAGAAGGTGTGATTTCAGGGCCTTTCATTTAGGGTTTTACTGGGGAGCGTTTCTTATTTACTATTTTTATACGTTTGATTTCACTACCTTTTATTTAAAGTTTCACTGTTTACTTTTTTCGATTAAATTGCGGAAAAACATCATTGAGTTTCGTATAGGAGCATCATTAGATGATATTAACTAATCTATTGAAATGTACAAGCATTACTTGCTGATCTCGCGTTAATGGTTATTATAATTTTTATATAGTTTTAAAATTATAATTTTTATTTGTATAACACACATGAATAGTCATGCGCAATTGCAACCTTTACAAAGCCGTATCCAGAGGGGAAAGGGGTTTCCGGTAACCCCCTCTCCCAAAGAAACGTCCCCCTTCTGAACAAAAATCATGGATACGTCCTTGACCTTTTACAAAGATCCCGCCACTCCCTTTGCAAGTAAAATCCTGGCAGCATTTCTTACTATGCATTTTATTTCATGACATAAATCCGGCCAGAGCTATTTTTTTCAGTGGGGCTATTTAGAATTATTTCTAAGGTTGAAATAATTGCGAGTGAGAAATAAGACTATAAGAAAGCAATACGTAAGAGCGGAAATATCTGCATATAATAATCGTGTTGTTAATATATAGTATTGTCACAATGTAACGTCATTTAACAAAAATAAATC
Organism: Artemia sp. Qi Xiang Cuo; assembly: GCF_049724085.1. NCBI lineage: Eukaryota > Metazoa > Arthropoda > Branchiopoda > Anostraca > Artemiidae > Artemia > Artemia sp. Qi Xiang Cuo. Next base: position 427,087 of record NC_142802.1, on the reverse strand, counting down.
ATTCTATTACATTAAAGCAACAGGTTAAATATAATAAAACATATATTTCCTTTTTTTCGATAACCTGATCTTTCAGAAGAAAAGTTAACTACAATCCCAAAATATTAAGTTTTCAGAATTTGTGACTTCGACTATGAATAAATGTGAGGGTGGGAACTTGCCTCCCCCTCCACTTTTAGAACCAAAAATAAAGTAATAGTTGCCAGATTCTGTGATATTTGTAAGTATGTAACACTTAACTGGCAATTAAGTCACTGGTCAACACGCCTCTCCCCTTCTTTCAAAATTGTTTTCAAGGGAGAGCCCTTGAAATGTGTGAAAAAAAAGTCACAAGCAATTTCCAACCTGCCAACCATGATTAAAACCAATTAAGAAACAGGCATATCCTATACTAAGCCAATTTAAAGGAATTGAGGAAAAAAGGGGGGACTATAGTGAACACATCCTCACTTCACTTGCTCCTTGATATGTATGTCTTGTCTAAGTTAGTATTGCTCAGGGAAATTAATGCACATATTAATATTTTCGTTATATGACTATAGGAAGAAACCATGGCGGATTTGTCCATATCCAAAAAAAAATCAAATCCACTTGTGAATTATCAGCGGCAATTTCAGCATATTTCAAACGATAAAAATTTTGCCGCTGCTATTTCTTCGTGAAGATTGAAGTAATTAATAACCGTTTGGCACCCGACTTTTCAGTCTGTCACCCAACTACATACCCAAATAGCCCAATCTGTGTGTGTGTTTTTTTTTTCTTGAGCATTACAAAAACGGCTACTTTAAATTTCATTAATCTTATTATCTTTAATATTTCATATTTAATAATTTAATATTTAATATTAATATATCTTTTTTATTTAATAAAATTATCTTATATATTTAATTAATATTATCATCTTGAGCACTTTTTTCCACTTTAATCGTTGTTTGTCACTTTCAGGGGATACCAATTAGGGTCCGCTGCCACCAAGCACCCTAGAGATTGAAAATACCTGTTTTAAGCTGCATTTTCATTTGAAAAAATTAGAAAATTACCTCCCTCTCCCTACTCCGTGGATTATGAAAAATATTTTTTTTTATTTATCTTCTTTAGAAAAAGCCGACGAAAAGTCCCTACCCAGGGCCGCATCCAGGACTTTTTTTCGAGGAGGCAGGATTTATAAAAGTATTTTTTCAGGGGAGGGGGTTCCATTTTTGTTACGTTTTTACGAGTCAGACAAAAATTTCGGGGGGGGGGGGTCAAACCCCCTAAACCCCTGGATACAGCCTTTCCCCTACCCCGCCTCTTTTATTTTTGTGAACTGGTACCCTTGGTAACTTCCAGTCCCCAAAAAATGACAATAGCAACCAGGGCCGTATCCAGGATTTTTGTTCAGGTTTTTTTTTTTACTAATTTTTGACTTTTTTTGGGGGAGGGGGTTTACTAATTTTTGACTCAGTTTTGACTAATTTTACTGATTTTTACCTAGGTTTTACTAATTTTCGACTTATTTTCGAGTCGGTCAAAAAATTTCGGGGTGGGGGGTTCAAACCGGGTAACCCCCCCCCCCCCCGGATACGGCCATGATAGCAACCAAATCCTTACCTGCATGACGAACTTCATTTGATGTTCTTGTGAATGTGCTTCAAACCTACTGAAAACTGACTATGTTTAGGCGGTTAAAACTGTCTTTTTTCATTTATTTTCAGATATTTTGGTACTAAAAATTTCTGAAAAATGTCTGCAGCCATTGTTAAAAAAAAAAATTCTGCTGCCGTTGACTGTATGGGGAAAATTCATTGAAATTCATTTGAAAATTTTAAAGAGTTTAGCCATAAACAGATGAATCTTGAATTAAATTTGAGAGGCCTATTACTGAACATTTAATGAAGTTTTGCTGGTAAGAAGGAAACTAAAATTTAGCTATTATATGGAACTGTGAGTTACAAATAATTAACTAGCTATTTCAGATTTAGTAACTTGGATTTTTTGTCTTTTAACTTATTTTATTAAAATCAAATCCTGACTAGAATTGTCAGCTTACCACACTACCTTTGTTTTGCCAAAATACCTCCTAAGCTATACAAAAATAAACTAAAAGTTATCCCTTGTGCTGGAAATCCCACTCAAAATCCCTGATATTTGTTATTTCACCAATAGCTTGGAAAGTGAAGCGGGGGTCTTCTAGCCGAGTACCCTAACACTGATGTTCTATTTTTTGTCTTACGCTTTTTTGTCAGCTTAGGAGCATATATTTAGCAAAAATTTGACACGTCCTCTTTTCATGGACATGTGTGAAACATCTTTCCTTAACAACCTAACATACCCTGACATTGAGTAATGGCTATCGACCTAATCAAGGAAAGAATGTGACCAAACTGTTCAATAAACTGGAATCACCCTAAATGAACTTCCCGAACGCGCACACAACAGTCTTCAAGTAGGGTTGTATAACATAACTGAAAGATCATAAAAATATGTTCTTGTCACAAGAGCGCATCCAGGATTTTTGTTCGGGGGGGGGGGTACTAATTTTTGACTCGGTTTTCGACTAATTTTTACTAAGGTTTTACTAATTTTCGACTTATTTTTGACTCGGTCAAAAATTTCGGGGGGGTTGAAACGGGGTAACCCCCCCCCCTCCCTGGATACGGCCTTGTTTTGTCATATGATTTATGGTGATAGTCTTGATATCACCTTTTCTCAAATAATAATTACAAAATTCACACTTCATTGCATTCATAAATTTTATATTATCAAATTATTGAGTTGTTTTCAGTTTAACTAAATTCTAACACGACCCCACCCCTCCCATTACATGCCTAAATATAGCCTTAGGCATGGGCGCCCATAAGCTGAATTCTAGGGGGGGGCAAACTTCGTCTAATTGCTACTTTTATTGCTATATAATAAAAATCTCAGAACAAAAGTATAAAAATAAGGCAGCATCATTCAGCCGGGGGGGGAGGGCAGTGCCCCCCCTGCCCCCCCCCCCCATATGGGTGCCCATGGCCTTAGGCCCTGCATACAAGTTTTAAGATTTTCTTAAGATTTGTTTTTAAGGTTTTCACTATTTTTTGTACTAATTTCTCGTCGATAGTTGGTTCATAACGCCAGGTATATATGTTAATAATATACCTGTACATCGTTTACTAGAGAGAATTGCCCCCCTGGTCACCCTGACGGTGTAAATGGGGACGTCAATACAAAAAGTTATCTTTGAAGAACTGAGCTCAAAAACCTTCGAAATTAAGAGTCCTAGAATCGACTTTTGATATTTCACACCCCACAGGTATAATATACCAATAATATACTAGGTATAATATATTAATAATTTGTTATTAAAAAAAACTTTCATATATAGCCTAGGACTACATCCAGGCATAAGGGGGAAAGGACTGTGAAACACTCAGACGGGAATACATAGAAGCTTTATGAATGCAGTGAAGTAAAAATTTACTATTAAGGTACAAATTTAGCAAGAGGGCATAAACTGTAACTAATTTTGAAAACTTTTTGTTGAAATTTTCCTTTTTCTCCATCTGAATTACTTAACTTGACTAACATCAAATGATTCTTCAATTTCCCTAAGTATTTTGCAAACATAGTCATTTGCAGAAAAATTCGCCTTATTTTGATGTATATTATCATATACAATATATAGGCTATTCTGTTTCGCAAAAAAAAAAAAAATACTGAACAAGTGAATGAAGATAACCTGAATGTCATATTTTAAAATATCACTAGAATTCAGCGGAAGCAGAATATGATCTAGTACTTGATTAAATAAAAAAAAACAAGTTTTTTTAACTGAAAGTAAGGAGCGACATTAAAACTTAAAACGAACAAACATTTCCATATATGAAAGGGGCTGTCCCCTCCTCAATACCTTGGTCTTTACGCTAAAGTTTTTTATGGTTTTAAAAAATAAAGTTGTGTGACAGATTCAAACTTTAGCTTAAAGAGCGAGGCATTGAGGAAGGGACAGCCGCTTTCATATACGAAACAATTTTTGTTCTTTTTAAGTTTTAATGTCGCTTCATACTTTCAGTTAAAAAAGTTTTTTTTTTATTTAGATTCTGAACGTTTTTGAATTAATGCGGTTTTGATTCTGGTTCTCCTTGCATTGATAAATGCAATAAAGTGTACATGTTAGTTTTACTTTTTTGGTTAAATATCTTTCCGGAAATTTTGTTCTGACGTAACTTACAAATTAACTTATGCAGAGAAATTTTATACTCGTATGTTTTATTACGTATATTGGGGAGTTTCCCCCTAGTCGATAACTTGCTCTTTACGCTAAAGTTCAAATTTTGTTTGAATCACAAACCCCTGAATCACAAAGGCCGGTTAATTAGAATAGATAGCTCTTTTGAAAGTACTAAAAAAAACTTTAGCGAAAAGGGCGAGGTATTGACTAGGGGGCGAACCCCCTCATACACGTAATAAGATAAGATAAGATAAGATAAGATAAGTTTTATTCTTCATGAAATACACATATAATATTACATGATATTAATCCCTCAAAGGCTCATTGGCCTGTACAAAGAGGGACGACATATGAATTACATACTCAGAGATAAAAAACAAAAGAAAATTTAAAATGATCACTTACTCACATATGAAGGAGAAGAAAAGAAAATATAGATAAACTGGAAACTATAGAAAAAATTAGAATAAATAAACCAAATTTATTAATTATATTAAATAGACTCAAAAAAAAAAAAAAAAAAAAAAAAAAAAAAAAAAAAAAAAATATTATTATTACTATAAGCGAATCCCTATCGTCGAAACAGAATTATTTGTATTGTCAGGTAAAACTAACATCATAATAGCTGTTACGATATTATTCATAACTCTTATCCAAAATATTAAAAAATCAAAACTTAAGCCATGTACAGCCCTTTTAACTTGTATTTAAAACTATATAAATTCCAATTCAATCAGCTCTGCTTATTTCTGAGGCTAGGTAGCAAAATTGACGTTTATGGGTTATTTCAGTCATAAGGCTTATAATTATTGGACTGTAATAAAATGGTGCGAAAGCAATAAAATTTAACCCGTCTTCATGAATGCTACTCCTTAGTGAACTATACAAGTTTCAGCAATAAATATTGATAGTCATACCTGAGGTCAGGGAGTAATAGCGCAGAGAAGACCACCATAAAACAAAACTAAACATTCAGGGGACATCAACTCCACAAAAAAAAAAAAAAAAAAAAAAAAAAAAAAAAAAAAAAAAAAATTATTAATTTTTTTTCTTAAAAAAATTGTAATTAATAAAACACTTTAAAGTGCCAAAAGTGGGGCATTTCTTTAATTAATAAGGCCGGGAGTTCCAAACCTGATGACAAGCGAGGAGGGGATTGAAATCTGACCGCACAGTGGGAGTAGGAGGAATGCAGATATTATGTGACGAACGAAGGTTATATGGAGCTGAATCAGAAATAGACTGAGGAGTTTTTTGAAGAGATTTTGGAAGATTGCCATGAAGCTGATGAAAAACAAAATAAGCACAAGAAAGAATGTAGATAGACTGTATATTTAGACGCGGTATTGGTTAAGAACGGTTGGTTTCAATAACCAGCCGCGGTTTTTTATCATAAATCACAAAAAGCGACCGCAGTGTAGAAGGAAAAGTAGACATCCATACTATGGGGCAATAAGAGACATATGACTGGACAAGGCAGAAAAAAGAAGCTTCAGTATAGATCCAGGAAAGGTGTGTTTGAGTTTTCGAATGACGCCCAAACTCCGTGAAACCTTAACCCTAATCATGGCTATATGGTGTCTAAACGAAAGGTTCTCATCAAGCAGGATACCAAGAAACCGGACCAACCGATTCTTTGGTCTGCAAAAGGAGCCTTGTGACACCTGAAGCTGTGTCAGTTGAGGGAAAGCTACATCAATTCGAGAAAAATAAGAAAAATATGACTTGGTAACATTCAAGGCCAAGTAATTCGCCTCAAACCATGAAACTACTCTCTCAAATATTGCCACCAGATTAGATCTGACATCACATTCCGTCCTCCCTAAAGTTCCAAAAGTGCTGTCGTCAGCAAAAGCAACGAGGCAATCTCCATTAGAAGTAGCATTGGGAAACAAAGGAACATCCGGATGACAAAGATTGCAGCATACTAGAGGACTGGTGTTCTTGACTGCTGAAATAAGATCATTGACATAAATCAGAAATAAAACGGGGCCAAGAACAGATCCCTGGGGGACACCATATTCTACTTCAGAAGGGCTCTGGAAAAGCGGATCAATTGAAATAAGTCTACCAGAAAGATATGATTCAAACCAAGAGAAAACATTTGATCTTATACCAATATGCAATAATTTCCAAAGAAGAATCTGATGAGTCAAAGAATCAAAAGCTTTACGAACATCCAAAAATAAAGCTGCCGGGATAAGACCAAAATCTATTGCCGAATGAATGAAATTCAAGAGAGATGCAAAAGCATGCTCTGTAGAGTGATTCGCTCGGAATCCAAACTGGAAATCATGGAAAAAATTTTTGACATCCAGAAAACTAAGAAGCCTGGATAGCATAGCCTTCTCAAAAATTTTCCTGAAAACAGATAGAAGAGAAATTGTCCTATAATTAGCAGGATCACTCCGGGACCCACCTTTATACAGTACTATAACCTTAGCTCGCTTGAGTGATTCAGGGAAAATTCCATTCACGAAAGACTTTGTTTTAAGTTTTAATGTTGCTCCTTACTTTCAGTTAAAAAAACTAGTTTTTTTTATTTAATTTCTGATCGTTTTTTAAATAATGCTGGGAAACCCGGCGCCCTTTTCATAGAAATATCCCTTCCCCCAAGAAAACATCCTCCATGAAAGGATCCTCCCCGTAACCCCCTTCTCCGACCCCCCCTCCTATCAGACAAAAATCCCTCCTGAAACGTCTTTATACTTCCCATTAACCAATACTATTGGCCTATGTATAACCAAACAATGGGCAAAGTTCATAACTTCCAGCCTTTCCCCCGGGAACTGTTGGGGATTAAGTCATCTTCAAAGACATAGTTATTAGATTTTCAACTATGCTGAACAAAATGGCTATCTCAAAATTTTGATTGGGTTACTTTGGGAAAACATGAGCATGGGAGGGGGCTAAGTTGCCCTCCAATTATTTTGGTCACTTAAAAGGTCACTAGAACTTTTAATTTCTGTTCAAATGAGCCCTCTTACGAAATTCTAGGACTACTGGATCGATACGATCACCCCTGGGAAAAAAAAAATAAATAAATAAACACTTAGCCTATCCGTGATCTTTCTTTCGACAAAAAATACAAAATTCCACATTTTTGTAGATAAGAGCTTGAAACTTCTGCAGCAGGGCTTTCTGATACGCTGAATCGGATGATGTGATTTTCATTAAAGTTCTATGACTTTTTGGGTGTTTTTCCCATTTTTTCCGAAAATAAAGCAAATTTTGTCAGGCGTGTAATTTTTGATGGATAAAACTAAACTTAATGAAACTTATCTATTTGAAATCAGCATAGAAACTTTATTTTACTGATTTATCTATGGGTTTAAAGAATCCTGTTTCTAAAGTTTCGGTTACTATTGAGTTGGGTCGCTCCTTACTTACAGTTCGTACCACGAACTGTTCGACAAAAAATACAAAATTCCACATTTTTGCAGATAGGAGCTTGAAATTTCCGCAATAGGGTTTTTGGATACGGTGAATCCGATGGTGTGATTTTCATTAAAGTTATATGACTCTTTGGGGTGTTTCCCCCTTTTTTTGAAAATAAGGCAAATTTTCTCAGGTGCGTAACTTTTGATGGGTAAAATTAAACTTAATGAAACTTATATATTTGAATTCAGCTTAAAAATTTGATTCTATTGATGTATCTATGGGTATCAAAATCCCGGTTTTTAGAGTTTCGGTTACTGTTGAGCCGGATCGCTCCTTACTTACAGTTCGTTACCAAGACTTGTTTGATTGTTTGAATCCTTAAATTATAAGAAAAACGAATTGATTAGCCATTATTAACAGATGGTGGGTGCAGTAAAAATCTAAAGGTAGAATAGTGAAAGGGGGAGGGTGATTTTATTGGAGTTAAAAAGTGGGGTTAAAGGATATCAGGTAAGTATTCATACCCTGGAATCCTATTTTTTCAAATTTCTGGGCGTATCTCGCTTAGATTTTTTTTTTTAGCATTCAACCCTCTCGATTTGCCTGCTTCGAACTGAGATTAGGATATTGGAAGCCATGGTGATGACAGTGGTCAAGCTTTGTCTAGGAACATGGCGCTGATTGTAAAGGTTGCAAAAGATAGGCTAATTCCCTTCCCTTTAGTTGCTCGCTAACCAGACCCTATATCAATCAATAAGTTGTACGGAAAATAGTGGTTGATCCTACTTTCTAGGGTTAGAATTTAAAAAAAAAGTTTAAGATGTCTAGGTCACGTCGTATCGCTTTTTGGAAATCTATCTGGGACTAATCGAACCGTAGATCGTCCCCGAATTGAGCGTATACAGGTCATAAGAAAGAGTTGAAGAAAATTTGAGCTTCATGAGATTGGGTTGGAGAATGAGCGTGCGCAGTTATGTCCACCTTAGGTGACTTGATACTGCATTGGGTTGTTAGTTGTTGTAGTAGTAATAATAATAGCTCCATTTGTACAAACCAAATCCGTCGAAAAAGAGATGTAATATGTAATTTTCAGCTTTTTTTTAAACTATAAGAAAACATGTTTTACATTTAAGCAACCGGTTCTAATTTGGTCCAAGTTTTGCCTTATTCGATACTGACTTGTCAAATGACTAACCCTCATTTAGCAGTTCATATTATATGTTGTCCATTTTACTTTGTAGGAAAACTGAAAAATTATCTAAAACTAAAACATCTTTATTGATTTTTAAAATTCTTAATCTAGGACAAATTTACTATTTTAAATTAGGAATATATATTTTTAAAATGTAGGTTTCTGAATGTCCAACTCGAAGATCACTTTTTGAATGGACCAAAACTTTTGATGAAAATCAACAGTGTTGTCAAGACCTAGGGGCAAGTTGATTTTCACGAATGAAGAACAAAGATTAAGTGCAAAATATCAACTTCCTTTCATTGCGAATAAATAAAAAGTATCTGATTTAGCAAGTGAATAACCACCGCTCCCCACATTTAAAAATTATTTAAAGAAGATGGTTCCTTCAGCTTACAGTAATAATTTATTCTAATACTTTGTAAACTATTTGGTGAATATATTCTCTTTCTTCAGTTATTTTTAAAAGAAGATTGTTTCTTCTCTCTTCTTTCTCTTTTTGAGAAGTTTGCATTATTTGTTCCTCTTGTTGTTTTCCATCTTGTGGTAAATTGACGCATCGGGTTCGACGTATCTGTCTGCCTTTTTACAAGTTAATATGTATAAATTGTCCTTGTTGGTTGTATAAAACGTTCAAAACATTCATTCACAAAAAAGAAAGAAATAACGTAACCAAGAGAATACAACGTTTTTGGGCCTACTTTGCTCCTAAGTATAAATGCACAAAATTTCAAAATTTTAGCTACCATTCCTGAATCAGCGTCAAATGACATAACTTATGCATTTGAAAATAATTTTAAAAATGTACTTTTGATTTTTGGGTAGCCTATACCATTCTCCTTACTGACTATAAGGAGAATACTGTTGTCCCCTCAACTCCCAGTGTTTTTGCTAAAGTTCAAATTTTTAATTATGGCACTTCTAAAATAAAAGCCCTCTTAAAAAATGCACCCTTAAAATTTTTTGAGGGGGTGGGGATCTGAAGCGCCAAAAAAGATTTTTTAATGCCAATTTTTTGAAGGTATAGGCTTAATTGGACAACAACTGGTACTGTGGGTTGTCCCGCTTTTCTTCCACTTTAATGCAGGTAAGTATATAAATTTGACTTTTATTTCACACTACCCTTCATTTTGTATGGAATATATGTTTTATGGGAGCTAATGCAACACCGCGTGGTAGTATGACCTCCAAAAGTAGAAGTATAATAATTCATACCGGAACACGGTTTGGTTCAGGTTTGCAGTGAAACTATGATTTATAGAAATAATCGAAGTGCATGGAAATAAGATCACATTTGGTTAGCTAGAATTTGAAACCAGATACTTGAAAAGCTTGTTGTGGCTACAAGCAGGTCGACGCTGCTAGGTTCCAGGCCCAATCCTATTTATTAAATAAAAAGACAAGTTTTTTCAAGTGGAAGCAAGGAGCAACATTAAAACTTACAACCAACAGAACTTATTACATATATGAGGGGGTTCGCCCCTTCCTTCACACCTCGCTTTTTACGCTAAAGTTTAAATTTTTGTTCCAATTCTTTAAGATTTACTTCTGAAAGACAAGAGCCGATTACTTAGAATAATAAGCTCTTTTAGAAGTTCAAAAAAAAACTTTACAGTATAGAGCGAAGAATTGAGGAGAAAAGACCCTCATATGCATGATAATTTCTGTCCGCTTTAAATTTTAATGTTGCTGCTTACTTTTAGTTGAAAAACCTTGTTTTTTTAAAATTACTGATCGTTTTTTAAATAATAACGGGAAATCCGGCTCCCCTCCATGGGAATTTCCCTTTTCCTACGAAAAACTCCTCCATGGAAAGATCCTCCTGCGTAACCCTTCCCTGCCAGAAAAATCTCCCACTCCTGAATAAAACATAAACTCGCGAAGAAAGGAAGAAAACGAGGACAATTAACAGCCAGTGAAAAAATCGAAAAATTATGCAAATATTTCGGTCAAGACCTCCGCTTGACCGTCCTCAGTGCAAAATAAAACTGGCAGAAATATAAAAAACCAAACCTTAAAATAAAAACAAAAAACTAAAATTGGACGACCCTTTCTTAGTAACGGTGAAAGGGTAACTGAATAAAAAACACAAGTCTAAATGGCATTTCACAATTTTATTTTACGTAAAGCACTCTTAAAGACCAATCGCTTTCCAGTTAGATTATTATCAAGGATTTTATTTGATATATAATTGTCCTTGTTTTCTTCCTATCTTCGCGATTTTATGTTTTATCATGATTAGCCAGTGTGGTCTGAGAAATTATTTACCACTCCTGAAATATGTCTGTATACTTCCCACTAACCAATACTATATTAAATAATGGGAAAAGTTCATAGCTTGCAGTCTTTCTGCTGGGGACTTTAGGGGGCAAGTCATCCTCAAAGACAAAGTTATTGAATTTTTCGACTATCCTCAACAAAATGGCTATCTCAAAATTTTGATCATCCAGTGACTTTTGGGGAAAAAGAGCGAAGGAGAGGAGGTAGCTGACCTCTAATATTTTTAGTCACCTAAAAAAGGAACTAGAACTTTCGATTTCCAATCAAACGAGCCCTCTCCCGATCGTAAGGGATCAATGGTTCGATAAGATCACTCCTGACAAACAAAACAAAACAAAACAAATAAAACGCATCCGTGATCTTTCTTTTGGGGAAAAAAAATACAAATTTCCGCATTTTTGTATATAGGAGCTTGAAACCTCCACAGTAGGGTTCTCTGATATGCTGAATCTGATAGTGTTATTTTCATATTAAGATTACTTGATGGTTAGGGGATTTCCCCCTCTCCCCTCTTTTTCAAAAACTTGGCAAATTTTCTTAGGTTCGTAACTTTGGATGGGTACTAATGAACTTCTATTGGTGTATCTAATTTTATCAAGACGCTGTTTCTTAGTGTTTCGGTTACAATTGAACCTCATCGCTCCTTACTTACAGTTCGTTACCACAAACTGCTTGATATGTCAAGGGTGAGGTATTTTGCCTTCAAAATTATCGATAAAGTGTTGATGTTAATCGGTCGTAGTCATATTACCGCATCTGCATTGGCCCTGAAGAAAAAAAAGATATATTCTGTATTTCCAAAAGGCTTAAATGAAACATCAAGCGAAGGGTGTCAGTCTTCTCTTTAAAATTAAGAGACCCCAATCTGTATTTGTATCTAAATAGGGGAGTTTAGGCGGCTTGTTTCCCTCTCCTCTCTAAATAGAAACTACTATATTTCCAGAGGACCGATTACGATACAGAAAAACGAACTGAACCAATCGATATAGTGTTTGGCCTTTAAGAGATTGAGCTATAAATTTTGGTATTGGAAACATCAAAAGTTTTTTGTTTTCTATGTCGCAGTTCCATATCTTCCCTCTGCATAAGACAAAGATCAATCCTAACAAATGTTTTTGCCTCCCTCCTATGTCTCTCTTCCTTCATTTTTATGTATTTTGTTTGAATGTCTAAGGATATTACGCTCTAACATGCAGCCCTGTATTACTAAAACTGTGGTATATCATACTAACGTTTTCAATACTTCTGAATCGATTGACTATTTAGAATTTTGTACGATGTACAAAGAACATAAAGGTTATCACTCTGTTAGAGATGTCATTGAAGTATTGAGTGTGAGGCTCTCACAACCCTGATTTAAATTATACTGATATATTACATTTATGGATATTACATTGTTTATTTTGAGAGTGTTCATACCTCCCCTCCTCCGGTTTTACGAAGCCGAGTGAATGTTCTTATGCAAATCACTTTTTAGAAATAAATCCACCTTTGATAAATGTTGCAGGTAACCTGTAGGCCCTTGAAAATTGTGGTGAATTTTGAGCTAAAAAAATTTGCAATATGGGTTGTTTTTTGTCGCCTTAATGGCTTTTTGCAACTTACTATTTCCCCCTTTATCGCATGAGAATTTTAACAAGTTAGAATTAAATTCCCTCTCATAAGAGAGGGAAAGAGATGAGAGAAGGAAAGAAACAAAGGAGGAAAATGGAGAGAGAGGCCTAGGGTATATTGGACTAGGGTAGCCTTAGAAGAAAATGATTGGAAATCTCTGATGATTTTGCAGTTAGTGTTCAAAGCAAAAGATTTAAACAATATCTAAGGATATTAGCTTCGGGTGCTCTAGCATTTAGAGAGACCCTTTATATTAGTATCATTGATATCTCGTCGTTGATATGTCCCCCCCTTATCCTGGATTTACTCTTAAATAGAATTATAATTTATAGCACAAGCACAGAAAATGTTGACTAAAACTCAAACTTTAATGTATTTTTTCCACTTTTTCCGCAATCTTTGGCATAAGCAGCTTTATTTTAAAATTTGTCATCATCTTTAAGTTGGCAATAAGAAAATTGTACGGAAAAAACTAATTCTTACTTCCTCAGTTTTCCAACTTTTTGCTCACTCAAAGCTCCAATTTTTTCCTATCTTTATCTATACCAATTAGCAACTTTCCAGCGTATCCTTAATTTCTAAACTAAAGGTACTTCTAATCTCTTAGAGATTCTATTATCAAACCAAAACCCAACATCGTTAGGTTCCAACCAATCAGAAACCAAAGCTCCACCTCTTTTTCTATGACGTCATCAAGGTATCTGACAAGAATAATGAAGGAACACTAAATGAGTATGTGAGGTCTTAAAATGATTTATTCGGCGCCTAGGCTTTTAGTCTACGAAAAACCAGGTACACTTTGTAAAAGCGGCGATCTTAATATACTCAGTTTTTTTATATGACCTGAACCTAAGCTTTTAATGGTAAAACATTATTTGATTCGTTTCCGGATAGTAAATGGATAATTCCAAGTTTTGCTAAGCGAGGTAAGTATGATGAGTAGCTTTAATAGAATATTTTAGTAACCACCATGGCCATTGGCAGATGACTAAGGTCCTCAACCGAAAAAAAAAAATATTCATGGCAAAATAGAGGCTATTGAAAAAAGACAAGTCAAGAGAAAAAGCAGCGCAAGTATTTTGCCTGTGACAGCATATCTTCTGTGTGGATGAAAACATAGAACTGGAACTGCAGAAGGCCAAAAAAGGGGGAACCAAATCAACAAGAGGAGCCAAAAACCTTAAAGCTAAAAATGAGTAAAGTGCCAAATATAATAAAACAAATATTTAATAGTTACCCCATGGAAAAATCTAGTCAATAACAAAATATACAAATTAAGTTACTTCCGTTAGATCTAGAAAGTAGCGAAAGTTGAAAGGAAACAAATACTTATTAGTTTGTTGAGAAATAATCTTATTGTTGCCATCTACAACAACTTGTCTTTTAATTATCTAGTTGATTCTCTTGGGGGTTTTGTGTGTCAATTGTCGTAATTAACACACAATTAAATCGATTAAATCACTATTTAGAATTCTATTATTTCAATTTCTTGCCGAACCTGGGAAAATATTGTATGGCCTTTCTTGTTCCCTGTCCCTAGAAATAAATGAAGTATTCACAAGTTCTAAGAAAAATCCTCAACCAAAGCCAAATCGAAAGAGTCGAGAGACTTTTTAAAAAGGAAAGTTTTTTCTAGTGGTTTTCAACAAATCCTTCCCTTAATGGCTGATAAGTTTGGACATCGTAAACTCTACCGCAAGAATTCAAAATGCAATCAGTTCACCTAAATTGTGATGAATTTTATGTTTCTCAGAATTTGAAAAAAGACTAAACAGATTTGAAATAAGTTTTAATATTACGTTTTTTACAAAGTTCTCTTTTGCTTTCCTCTAAGACCCGGCACAAGGCAAAGCGGCGCAACCTTCGTTAACCTTAGATTCTTTACTGCAAATGAATAAAAAATCAAATGAATGGAAACAGCTACATTGAAAAATGAAACGAACGAAAAGTATTGCCTCCCAGTTTATACAAAGTGCATCTAAAAATTAACACAATTAAACTGACTCGTGACATTTATTTAAGGAAATAAAGCTAGAGCTTACTGAAAACCGAAGAAAAAACAGAATTTTCTCTTAGCAGCAGACAATTACAAACCTACAAAAATTAGAAGCTAATTCTAATGCTTCAAATCAAGGGCGGATCCAGGATTTTTTCGGGGGAGGGGGGTTTACTAATTTTTGACTCAGTTTTCGACTAATTTTACTGATTTTTACCTAGGTTTTACTAATTTTCGACTTACTCTCGACTCGGTCAAAAATTTCAGGGGGAGGGGGGTTCAAACCGGGTAAACCCCCCCCTGGATACGGCCTTGCTTAAAATATGGCATCATCACAAAATATTGCAAGACTACGTGAGGGAGGAAAATCGGTAACACTGAACTTTCCTGCCCAACAACAGGGCCGTATCCAAGATTCTTTTTCGGGGGATGTTTTGTACAAGGATTTTTTTCGGGGGATTTACAAAAAAAAAAAACTCAATAAACGCATAAAAAATTTGTTTATATCCATTTTTGTTACGTTTTTACGAGTCGGACAAACATTTCGGGTGGGGGTCGGGAGGGCCAAACCCCCTAACCCCCCTGGATACGGCCTTGTGCTACAAATACTTCTGACCTTTTCATAAGAATGCATACTTTCGTTACTTTTGTTCCTTAGACTTTGACATTATAGGAAAACTGATCACTTAAAATGTATTACTACAAAGAATACAACACTAACATAATAAAAAAAACAAGGACGGGGGCATTGCCCTCTCCCTATGCCAAAATGAAGGGTTTGTTGTGATATATGTCGTAGTTTGTGTGCTCCGTCTTGTTGTGTGTTGATCTGACGGGTTTTTCAATAAATAAATAAATAAAAAAATAAATAATAAATAAATACAATTAATCAATTCATGCATCCCTTGATAAGGTTGAATCAATGAACTGGATTTGGCTTTCAAATAAGCTCTAAAAGAAGTAAAAGAAGGAGAAGAAGATTACACCCATCAGCGTTTCCAGTTCTTTGTCAAAATTTCGGAAAAAATTCTTTTTGTAACTAACTTTTACTACTAAGATATAATCACAAGTAAAGGTTGTTATTTCTGAAACAACTTTAATTGAAAGTTTTTTTTTCAATAAGAATTTTTTTCAAAACATATTTCTTGCTTTTTACTTACTAAAAAGGAGAGGCTATATCAGAAGGGGATTATGAACCTCCAGTCAAGAGTTGGAGCCAGGGAGATTATGATGGTGTCCTTCATTTACTCTTCCGAGCCTATCTGCTCCAGATATGGCCGACCAAATTCAGTGACAAACTCCAGAATGGCCCAATGCACTTTGAAGGGAGAAGGGGTGGTGATAGATCTTCTGAAAACTGAAGTACGGTTTGGGGAGTATCGTCTGGAGAATTCATGGGATGATAAACTATAAACAAACTGTAAGAGAAGCTTGAGATTTCAGATAGGGTGTATTTAGGAGAAGGGTTGACTTTATGGAGAGTTTTTAAGCCTTTTTTATTTGATTGGCTATCTCAGAATTTTGCTCACTGACGCTGTGGTCTCTGGCCCAAAAAGGGCAGTCTGTTATGCTGCTATTTCTTTATGTTGCTATCTCTTTTTTTAGCGTACTTAAAAGTACGCTATAAATATTAATTTCCGTTCAAATGAGCCACCTCACAATCAAGGGCGGATCCATGACTTTTTTAAGGGGAGGGGGGCAAAATAGGTTAATTCGATAAACCTGCGTTAGGAGCAAGTTTATTTAACATAAAATTGCGTTAATTAAGTAAATTACACTATTTTAGACTACGTTAGGGGGGCACCCCCCCCCTCCCTGGATCTGCTACTGGCCACAATTATCTGTGGCAGAAGGTCCAGTAGAATCCCCTCTGGGAAAAAAAAGAAAATGAGGAGAACCAGCAGTTATACCACCCATATTAAAATCTGGTTATCCTCAATTTTAAAGATGATGAAATGCAACCTCCAATTAAGGGGTTTAGACCATGAAAAATTGATTGACTGTCTTAGATTTCAAATTTCCAAGGCTTTTGTCCCTCTTTGGTTAAAATATTATGTTTTGTGGTACAACCTGGCATATAAAACAATTTTCAGTGGCCCCATCTTTTCCCTTACTTTAAAAGGGCCTCGAACCTCCTATTTCCGTTTAAATGAACTCTCTCTTAATAATCCTCAGTTTAAGCTTTTCGGCAATAACAACAATCGTATATTTTTATTTTTTGTTTTTTTATTTTTATTTGATGATGTAAAAATCAAAAATCGAAATTTGTGATGTAAAAATTGAAAATTGACGTCCCTTAGTGGACTTACATATAATTACCTTGAAATCTACGGAGCTTGTTTTAGTTCTTCAGTCCACATTTAAGTCTGTCTTCCTTGTTTGTGCTCTTACTAGTCTGATTTAGTTTTTTGTTTTTGTTCATTATTGAAAAGTTTTATTTTTTTATTCCGCATTAAAATTTTGTAGGTGGTTAAAAATAAATTAATGTTATCCTTACATTTGAACAGCTGATCCTTTGTGGCAGCCGGACCGTAGAATGAGGAGGCATTAAAAAAGGAAAGATGATGAACCAAGTGATATATCTAGGATATCAACTCCTTACTCTTCCAACAGGAAGGAAACTTGCACTTTAGCCTCAGCTTTTGCTAGAAACAGTAATCGTTACAAATTTGGATATCGTGGTACAAAGGTGAGTCTTCAAGGCATGTTTCCAGAAGGGTTCTGGCCTCATGTCCTCAAAACTCTCTCATTTCTTACGTATTTTCTTATCTCTTGGTTATTCCACCAATATATGATGTTTGACAAATTTAAATCCCGACCCCCCCCCCCCCAATTAACGCAACGAGAAAGCCATAATCACTACAAATTTTCACTGTGCTATGAAATTTGTTAACTAAACTTTATTAACTCTGTAGAATATTCAAAAATATAATAATATATCTGATTATAATTATTTACATGTCTAGGAAAAAGAGCTGCTTTCTAAATCTCTCTTATTTTCTGCTTCTTTGTCCATTTCTTCTGACAACAGAGAAGCAGAATCTAAAGTTGGGAAGCTAGAAGAAAAAAACAATAATTACAATTCCTATTTCATTTTAAGACAAAAAAAAAAAAAAAAAAAAGCAGTTAGTACCATGCTGACCTAACCTACTGCAAAATACTTGATAACTTCAATTCAATAATTACATCTGTTTGGGCTTTTCTCTGTCTACAATTAGCCATGTCTTGATGCAACCTACTGCAAAATACTTGATAACTTCAATTCAAAATCAACGGGGCAAACTAAACACAATTCTGGCCTTAACCTTTCAGTGCTTGCTTTGCTCCATGAAGGAAGTCCAAAAGATGTGAAAAGAAGGTTTCATTTTAGCTTCTCCTAAAGAGAGAAAGACGGATTCACAAGCTCACTAAATTTGTATATTTCACCAAACAAGTGAAATATAACTAACAAACAAGTATCTGTCCAATAAGAGAGTCATGCATACTCCCGCCATTTACCCGTCCCCCAGCCATTTAAACATTTGCCTCTCAATTACTTGGACTATCTGTCTTGGCTTTTCTCTGTCTACAATTAGCCATGCGTTGATGCAACCTATGCAACCTACTGCAAAATACTTGATAACTTCAATTCAAAATCAACGGACTCGGTCGAGGCCTTAGGCCTCGATCCCGTTATAGAAAGATTAAAGATTTAAAAATTGCCTAAGATTATAATATAGTGTTCGTTCACAAAGTTGCAAGTCTCTCGATTTTTTTTTATTTTCCTTGTTGTTTTAATTAAGTTTAGTTATTGTTGACTATAGTTCAACTTCAAATCCATCTTCTTTATCGAAACTTTTAAAGCAATTAAACATTGAATTGCAATTGAAACTATGGAATAAAACTACTACATGGTCAAATATTACTATTAATTAAAAACTTCAAAAATTGTTTAAGAGTCACTGAAAATTTTTAAAAACTATCAGTGCTAGGCTATTTAATGGGCACAAAAAAAGAGTTTTGGTGAAAAAAGATCGGTGCAGCCACTGACCCCAAATTTTGTGTAAACTCACTTACAACATTTAATCTTACTGCAGACTTAATAATAATAGATTTAAAAAAATCGGTAGATATACAAAACATTATTAGATATACGAAGTTTGCTTCGTAACATTCTAAATATCCAGAAAAAAAACAAATAAATTAAAATTTAGCAAGATCTGTAAAATCACAACAAATAATTTTGTAAGTTTAACAAACTTTCTTAAAATAAATTTACAGCAAAATAGCCAATGATTTTATTACTAATTTAAAGAAAAATTTACTAGAATTCGTAAATCGCAAGATATTAAAATTTTCGTAAAACTTATATTCCAATCTATCTATGTCTAAAAAAATAACAAAAGCTAGTAACAGCACTAAAACTGAGAAATTTGGGAATGATATGCCTGCATAAGTCACATTAAATTACCTGTCGATCAAGTACTAAATAGTCTTCACTTTGTAGTAGAAAAGAAAAACGCTTTTACGATCATTGTTTTTAACAACAAACTATTTAAAGATGAACCCTTAAATGTATATACCATAATCCAAGTGTTAGAATAAACAGAATATGAAAAATTACTTCCCGGAATTTAGTTCAGAAAGCTAACATTATATTTAGATGAAATTGAGCAAACATTGTAGATAAGTTGAAATTAAGTAAAAACAAAAGCATAAAATGAGCTAAAGCAATATTTTATTATTTTGTTCACATATTTATCAATAAAGGTTCATCAACTTGAAAGATACGTTCACGCTACAAAAATTAAATTTTCGACAATTTCTTTTGAAACCTGAAACTTCTTTTGAAACCTGCTGAAGAGTTTGTTTGACAAAAGATTGCGTTTTATTGTTTTTGTTAAGTTTTAAGTGATTTTTTTTAATTCAACGGCTTAAAAAAACGTTCCTTGTTGAAACTGGTCATCAGCGACGATCGGAAAAGCCGACATTTTTTTTTCGACTCTCCTATGGAATTGTGTCATGTAATGCACTGCCTTTTGAAATGAAAAATCTTGCTTGAATAAATAAAAAGTTTAAATTTTCCTAGTTTTTTTTTTTTTTTTTTTTTTTTTTTTTTTTTTTTTTTTTAACGAGAGAATCAAAAATGAAACAGCGAAGCGTTAGCCTAGAGTAGTCGGGGAAGGATTTTTTTTATAAAAATCAATAAATTGTCCCATCCCCACCTGGTTCTGGCTGCAAACTCAGCTACCTGAATCAAGTTGGACCTAGTCTTATATAAGACATATTTGGATATAAAAATATCACATATATATATATATATATATATATATATATATATATATATATATATATATATATATATATATATATATATATATATATATATATATATATATATATATATATATATATATATATATATATATATATATATATATATATATATATATATATATATATATATATATATATATATATATATATATATATATATATATATATATATATATATATATATATATATATATATATATATATATATATATATATATATATATATATATATATATATATATATATATATATATATATATATATATATATATATATATATATATATATATATATATATATATATATATATATATATATATATATATATATATATATATATATATATATATATATATATATATATATATATATATATATATATATATATATATATATACATATATATATATATATATATATATATATAAAAAAAAAAAAAAAACATAAATATATATATATATATATATATATATATATATATATATATATATATATATATATATATATATATATATATATATATATATATATATATATATATATATATATATATATATATATATATATATATATATATATATATATATATATATATATATATATATATATATATAAATATATATATATATATATATATATATATATAAATATATATATAAAAAAAAAAAAAAAAAAAAATATATATATATATATATATATATATATATGTATATATATATATATATATATATATATATATATATATATATATATATCATATATATATGCCCTCCTACTGGGGAGATAAGTAGTCCCTCTTCAGAGGAATCCATGATAGAGTTTTTACGCCGGTCATAGCGTCTTGTAACTTAATTCCTACCAATTAGTTGGACTAACAAATGTATAAAACGGGGAAGTCTATCTAAAGGTTTCCATCCATTTTAAGTTACGAATTGGAAGAACCTTCCAGCAGAGGTAATTGCTAAGCTTTTGAAAGATAAGTGTCATAGTTGTTTTATACGAACAAATACGAAAACTAGAAGTAGGGGTATATGCAAATCGGATAACTGCAAAGGGATGATTCCCCCAAGTAAATATCCTTTTGGCTACTAGAAGGCATCAGCTGCAGAGGAAGACCCAATTTGTTCCATCGTCCCTACAAAAATGATCTACGACGCTTTCACATCTTTTTGCGACCGAAGTGGAAAGACATAGTAGATGCTGCAAGCTGCAGAGATGACTGGAAGCTTCGCTTTGACGCTCTGGCCACCTGTGACAGTACAGTAGGATCTAATATTTAAGGTAAGATAATATAGAAGCTTCCTAGCCCAGTCTTCAGCTGCGATTGTGATATGTCGATTGATTGATCAAACACGTATTTAAATAGATAAACAAGAAGTGGACTACAACTCATTTCTCATTAATGGTAAAAAGTATAGTTACGCTGTTTACTAGAACAATTTGGTTGTGTAAACTTTAGCCGGAATCATCATTATTCTTTTTCAGTGTACCTGCTAATTTGTTTATTCAGTGTGGCAGTTGAAGGCAGTACCGGGGATGAGCCACTGCTCGTATCACAGTAAGGGATTACTTGTCCGAATCGTCCTGAAAAAAAATTAGGGATCATAAAATATATTCAGCTGAAATTTGAAATTGAGAATTTGAAAGAAAATCAAATGGTCGTAAGCAACAAATTCACAGTTATAAGTGTTTATGGTACTTATGTATTATATATAACACAGCGCTATACACGAAAGAAGTCAGGTTTGGTTAATGCTAATTAAATAAAATAAAATAGGATGCATATATAACAGTTTAGAAACAAATTTAGGCTATATATTTTCACATTAGGGGGGTAGGGGGTAATGCCTGGCATATATTAAATACGTAACCTGACCTAGCCTAGGTACCTTTTCCCCCTAAACCCCAAAAAACAACAATTTAAATATTGTAAACGCAATAAGCAATCACGCTTTTCAATCCATTTATGTCTTACAAACACTCGTTTGGCGAGTTTCCTTTTGTATTTCCTAGTACAGTCTATAGCGCTGTGTTATATATAATGCATAAGTACTGTGTTTATTATATCATAAAGCAAACTAGACAATTGAGGTTAACAAAATATCGAGTTAAAAAAAGGAACACTTATGATGCGCAAGTCCTATATTGGGAGGAGGGGCTAATACCCTAGGCATAGAATTACGTATGCTTAGTACACTCTCTCTCCAAATCATTACCCCTTATAAGAAAAACTCAAAAGCAAGCGCAAAACTGAACTCTAATATAAATTGTAATTTCGCCTGCCCCGCCCTATCGTTGTACGGTTGTCTGCCGCAGTAACACCCAAAGATACGCCGTACGCATTGCCAAATATCCTTGGGTTTACAGTGCCCTAATTGTCACAGAATAAAACCGGATAAGTGCAAAGTTATTTGCTGCATTTTGTTTTTGTTTTCCTATTTTGACTTGGAATTTGGATTTTCTGAACCTTACATAACATCTATTGCCAAGGGTCTAGTGGGGACTCTCGTATAGATGATAAATTAATCTTGTTATTTCAAAACAAGGAACAACAATCAGGAATCCAAGCTATGGCAAGAAAATTAATATCAAAAGCTCCATTTATAAACTAGTTCTGTAGCTGGGAAAAGAGTATATAACGTGTTTGAGAAAAAAATCTAAATATTTTTCGAACTAAGTAGAATAGGAGAAAAGACATTGCCCTCCAGCAAATTGTAATTTTGATGGGACGGTCAATAAATTTTAATTTTACAGAAAACAAATATTGCACATTTTATTTTATGTCTGCAATATTTTTGTATTTTTTGGTCTTGTTTCATAATCTCATACGTTGTCGTACGTACCAACATGCCAAAATCTAGTCGTCAATACATATTT
Organism: Artemia sp. Qi Xiang Cuo; assembly: GCF_049724085.1. NCBI lineage: Eukaryota > Metazoa > Arthropoda > Branchiopoda > Anostraca > Artemiidae > Artemia > Artemia sp. Qi Xiang Cuo. The sequence goes on along the minus strand of NC_142802.1, from coordinate 404,236 downwards.
AGCTAAGAAAAAAAAATTTTCTATCCATATTTGAGTTTTAACGCTTCGAAATAAAATGTTACAAATGCTATGGAGGAATATCAACAAAAAAACACATGGGCTATACACATTTTATATGATTTGCAATGGAAACTGATTACTGAAGAACATTTAAAATGATCAATCGCTATGAATCCTGTCACTTGGACTTTATTTCTAGTTCCCTAATTATCACTTCGGCATTTAACATACATCCCAGGCATTATTAATAATTCAAAAATTTTGTCATTGATTCCGTAGCACGCTGAAAGTGCAGTATCTACCCAAAGCTTCAAGGGGGGTATTTCCACCAATCCTGGGGTACCTGATCAATTAAAACAAAATTAAGGTTTTTTGCTTGATGAATTAAATGAAAGTTACGCGACATTCTGTAAAATGCTATTAATACCTCTCTGGAACGTAGAAACTGATGAAACACATTTTTTGTTAAAGTAAGAATAAGCTTCTGAATTCTAAATTTTCTTATGTAACGATTTATCATATTTTTCTGTGTTTCTTTTTTTTTTCTTTTTTTCGTTTAACCTGTTTCTGCTGGATGAGAGTATTCTATTGAAATGTGTTTAGTCTTAAAGATCTGCCCCAGTAAATTAACTAACTTTATATTTTTTGTGTCAAAGATTTTTTGTAGTTTCTGAATCAGTTTAAAAAATACACCTTCTTATGTATATCTAAAGCCCTAAATTCAATAATTTTTACTTTATACTTTAACCTCTGTTTGACACCGTGTTGTTGAAAAAAAATTGCTAAACTTGTTTTGTGTAGAATAAAACAGCAACTGTTATAAATCAAGTTTCTTTGAAATATCCACAATTTGATACTGGTGAAAAAAACTTGTTTATTTTTTATTTAATATGTATATTTTTTTCCTTCGGATGTAACGCGTTATATGTCCTAGGGGCAGGCATATGACATCCCATTTCAGCATTTAATGGGGTTTCTGTACTGCAAGGATCAATTCACTTTAAGAGTGCTCTGCGACTATTTTATCTTTGTGACAAAAATATTTGCCAAAGAAAATTTTGTCCAAAAAGGAAATTTTCTCTTTTCTCTACCCTCTATCCTCAAAATAAACCAAAGAGTGATTACGTTCTTGTAATTCTATGTTAAAATTATATTTTTTAGATGTCTTTTAACCACATTTTTCCTTATTTCTAGAGAGAAAATTAGCCCCACCTTATTAAACTACTGCCTCGATTCAACATACCCTGAGCGACAAATATAGGCAGGCAAGGAAATGTAATTTCTGGAGAGACAAACAACCACTTTTTCAAAACTTGTCGGATTCATTTGTGAGAAATATTAGTTCAGTAAATGGAGCAAAATTATTTGAGTTAGAACATTTTTGACAAGATATAAAGTATTTCCAAAAAAGAAAACATCAAACAAATATTACTTTAGTAGAGAGAAATAATACAGTATCGACAAAGGCTATACTCTCCGTCTCCGCTAAATAAAAGTGAGACACATTAAAACCACACAAGATTCATACTTCGCCTTCGCGCACGCGCGATTTCGATGAACACACCACGAGAAGCCTGGGAAAAAACCTTCTTTTTTTTTGTCCGACCACTACCAACTAAACTAAGGTTGTGACGTATTTGCTCAGAGCAAGTACGCGTGGTATGCAATTTGTATTATATAAATCATATTCGAGAAAAGAAGACGCTACAGTATACACTAGAATATAACGCACTGATTCCCACAAAGGCTCAATGGCCTGCAAAGCAGTACAAGTAGACTGTTTCCCTGCGGCTAAACCTTGTTATGCACTAAGCTTATTATAATACTTTTCGTTAATTTTGCGTGTTAGGGGAGGGGAAGGGCAGGGGGGTTTAAGGGATAAAAACTGTTTGTTGAAAACCTTACCATGTGAACTGTCGGAGGAATGCTCCCCACTGATGCTCATAATCTTTCCGTTTTCGACAGCGAATTCGAGAGGCAATGACGGCAGCTCATATTGAGTGGTTGGTAATCTCACACCTAGATTAGAAAACAAACTGTCTGAATCAGATGGCAGATAACTTGTCAAACCTTTTTATTGTGGAGAAGGATATTATCTTTTGATCTTTTATGAAACAGTTCGTGGTATTGAACTGTAAGCAAGGAGCGACGCGGCTCAGTAGTAACCGAAACTCTAAAAGACGGAACTTTGATATCAATGGACATACAAAAAATGGCTTATTATTCTGATTCAAAATATATAATATTCATTAAGTTTATTGTTACCAATCAAAGGCTATGAGCCTGATAAAATTTGCCTGATTTTCGAAAAAGAGCAGAAACACCCCTAAAAGTAAACACAATCTTAATAAAAATGACACCATCAGGTTCAGCGTATCAGAGAACCATATTCTAGAATTTTCAGGTTCCTATATGAAAAAACATGGAATATTGTATTCTTTTTTGACAGAAGAGTGATCACGGATGCTTATTTATTTGTTATTTTTCCCCCAGGGGTAATCGTATCAAACCAATGGTCCTATAATACCGGGAGAGGGCTCATTCGAACAGAGATTTAAAGTTCTATGCCTTTTTTAACCGGGGGATTTCCCAAGGGAGAAATTCTCCATGGGGGAAATATCACCTGGAGAAATTCTCCATCGGTAAATTTTCTACGGGAGAAACTTTCCATTGGTGGGGGGAGAGGGTTCTGGGAAATATTTTCCTCACAGGGAGGATTCCCCCATGTCCTTAGAAAGGACCAAAAATTAAATAAAATAAGTATTTCTTCAAAGGAAAGTATGCTAAGGAGTATTTTTCGAGTGGAATCGGGAGCAAGGATTTTTTTTGGGAGGGGGGGGGGGGTGAATTTGCAGCGAGGATGGAATTTCCGGGTGGTAATTTCCCAGCAAAAGAATTTTACCGGGAGGAATTTTCTAAGGTGGAATTGTTCATAATAAACGATTTTCCACGGAGGGACTGATTTCGTGGAATTATTTGGATAACGATCGGAAAATAAATAAAAAAAAAAAAAACTATTCCGTATATGAGGGGGACTGCCCCCTCCTCAATACATACAGATTGCTGATACAGGCATATCAGCAATGTTTTTGGAACGGCTTACCGTATCGAGAGTAAACTTCTGGGGCATCATGAGTGGGATCTTCAACTGACCAAAAGGCAACTTGCACCTGCTAGTACTGTTATTAATACTGCTCCTACTACTATTCCTACTGCTGCCACTATCACTAGGATTCTAATAAATATTAAGGCTACGCGTGCAAAGGTGAAACTTTGACAGAATATTGAGGGGGAATTTGAACTAAATCAAAGCACACTATGTGCATGCAGATTGTCAAAAGGGCGTATCTCGAGGATTTATTTTGGTATTAAGTTGAAACTTTCAGAGAATACTGAAAGGCGAAGATGAATTAACAAAAAGGTAATGAGTGTATGCCACTGCTAACACTACTACCACTCCTCTTTAGCTCTGGTGCCAGATTTGGAACGAATGTGGACGCCCCCGTGTTGGTATTGTTACTGCTATCAGACTGGAAACTAAGCGCAAATTTGGAAAGTGCTTATCAAAACAATTGAGCTGATCTTATAGATAAGCATTCTGAATCACTTAAAGACAACCCACAGAGGGTTTGGAAGGTTGTAAAAAAAAAGTGAGAAGTGCAACCACGAAAAAACCCAACCCTCGGAAACTGAGTGGAACTCGTACTTTAGCTTTGAATTTTCTCCGCCCGTCCCTGATCTGGAAATTAAATTTGAACAAGAACTAGATTCCCATTTACGGTGCACTTTGAATAATATTGGCCTTGTTGTGTCGGTTTCACAGATTCTGTATTTGGTGCGAAAATTAAAAAAGAAGTACTCAATAGGTGCTGATCATATTTGCGGCATGAACATGGTTTTCGGTAGTGAGTTATTATTTCACCATGTTTCACCTGTGGTTTATTGTCCGATATCTCCTGTGTTGGCCTTATAACCCCCGTGATTAAAAAGGAAAAATATCCAAGAAGTTGCTCTTCATTTCGGCCAATAGTTGTCGCTCTGGTTCTTTACAAAATACTTGAGCTCCTCCTCATTGACCAGATTAATCGATTAAGTAGTTCCCCAGATTCTCAGTTCGGATTTTAAAAGAGTTAGTCTGAACATGTACATTGTCTAATTGCAAACCTTCTGCTTGATTCCCATGAGTCTGATGAAACACTATATTTTGCGGGACATGATGTCCGACAAGCTTTCTGCTCGGGTATTCACGCACAAATTTTGCTTTCTGCTTCTAAGCGTGGTGTTAATCGCTCTATTATTGATGTTTTTGGGAAATTGTTCAGTAATCTGAAAGTTAAAATTAAGGTGCTGCAGGGTCATCATTGTCCAAAAGTCTCCAATGAAGTAATTCCTGTACGGAAAAGTATCCAACAGGGAGCAATCACATTGCCCCCACTGTATAATAACAGAATTATTGAACCTCAGCAGCCATCCTTAATATGTTGCATTTATGATGGTATCGACATTTCACTTGTCAACTTTGCTGATGACATTTTTAATATTAGCAGGCACGTGTCGTAGATTGAAAATAATTATCGTATTCCGAGCGTGCAATATGAGAAGATAGTCTTAGCCTTCTACCCATCGAAAAGCGATATTATAGTATTTAGCCGTAAAGTTATGGAGCCTCGTTCGGTTACCGCTCGTTTTTGGTGATACAGAGGGGGCTTCTTCCTAACAACTAATATAGCTTGGCCTACTGTTTACGTCAGATATTGAGTCTATGCACAGACTACATATCTCTAGTTTCTCCGGGGAAGTTTGTAAGGAGTAGGATATGCTGGTACGGTGTAAACGTATGTACAATCGCCTTGTCCTAGCAAGGTTCTATTGTACTTGCCATATGTTCTTGGGGTTTCCCCTTTCTGGACAATTATGTCTGATAAGGATAAACGCACGATCTGTTTAACGTTTTTCAAATATGGAAAATATCTACTGAATCTGCCCTCGTGGACAAAAAACTCGCAAGTTTCAGAAAAGTATAAAATAGCAGATACCTTTGCAGGGGTTAAAGACCGAGTTAGCCGGTTCAAGCACACATTAGATCCATACCACACTATGTGTCACGCCATGGTACCTGACTAGTGGCGCTCTCAGTTTATTGTACAGTGTTGTTAGACGTCTCTCTTTTCTTTTGTTTATGTGTGTGTGAGTTTTCTTTCCTTATATATATTTTCTACTCCATCTTTGTAATTTTCTACTTGATAATGGGCAATAAAAACTATTCATTCATTCATTCACTTTTATTAATAGTAGCCTACTACTACACTATTGCTACTAAACTACTACAACTACTACTTCAATTGCAAAAGCTTGTAAGACTTGAAACTTGTAAGAGATGAAAAAGGGGTGTCAAAAGAGGGTAAAAAGAGCACATCAACAATATATCTGGAAAGGCTTGCCATATCAAGGTCAGACTTCCAGGGCATCATGAGGGGGGTGTTCAAATGACTAAGAGGCAACATGTACATGCTACTATTGGTATTAATACTGCTACTACTACTGTTACCACTACCAGAAACACAACACTAATACTACTACTACTTCTCCCGCTATCACCACAACTACTTTGATACTGTTACTATTAAAACTAAGTCTATGAAGTTGAGAATTCGAGAGAACATATGAGGGCAAATTTGAGGGCATATTTTAATTTTTTTTAACTTTTTGAACTTTAATAAATCGAAAATTATTAAGACTTTAAGGAATTTATTGGTATTAATGCACATTTTTTCAGTAAAGGGCAAATTATGTTCTGGTCTTGAGAAGGCATGGAGTTTGTCGGCCTTACTCTTGTTAATTTTGGCTAGTTTTGAGTTTGACTCGGTTGTTTATTGTAATTTCTGTTCTTTTTGGGTTTCATTTGTTTATTGACGGTGATTTGTGATAGTTTTACGCTTGGTAGATTATTCGATTCTATTTCTGTTCATTTCTGGTTTAATGGAGTAGTTATTTTTTGTTGAAAAACTTATTTTGTGGAAAAAGCTTCTTAATTTAATTTTACGAAAAAGACCAACACGATATCGGAACGCACAATATAATGAAAATCAAATAATAAATGAAAGTCTTACCAATAAAAATAGATTTACGTAAATTCTAGCCTTCGACGTCCGTGAATTTTCAACGTGCTCCGTAGTTACTCTGAGGGGGCTTCCCAGTCCCTTGATTGTATCATGTACATTTAATTCTTACTTCACTTTACAAAGATCTTTGTAATAGTAGGGAATCAAATCACCCTTAGTATCGATCACCAATAATAACAAATTTTATGGATAGCATTGTATCCCTCTTTAGGTCAACATTTGGATTTGCAGCAAAATATGGCATAAACAAGCAGTTTCCTGCAGCACCATCTCTTTTATTATTTAAGAAAGACAGTGCCTCCGTTTGAATGACCCCTCAACCATTATCCTACGACCACTATTTCGATGTGATTAGCACCTCAGGAAAAAAAACAGGAAATAAACACGCACCCGTTATAAAATCTTTCAAAAAACTTCAAAACTTCTAGGTTTTGAAGTCAAAACTTCACTATACCCACATCGATCTTTACTATAATTAAATAAAAAAAAAACAGTTTTTTAAACTGAAAGTAAGGAGCGATATTAAAACTTAAAATGAAAAGAAATTATTCCGTATATGAAAGGGGCTGTCCCTTCCTCAACGCTTCGCTCTTTACGCTAAAGTTTTTTATTGTTTTAAAAAATAAAGTTATGAGACAGAGTCAAACTTTAGCGTAAAGAGCTGAATTGGCGCCCATGGCTCCCAGGGCATAACTTAAAACCCTTACCCTGAGTGTTGTGGGGGGGGATGGGTTGTCATCCTTAAAGATCTAATGTCCAAAAATTCCAACTGCGTTGAATAAAATGGCTATATCAAAACTTAGTTTGGATGTGTTGCGGAAAAGGTGGGCGTGAGAGGGGGGTTAATTGCCCTTCACTAATTTTTGAATATTAAAAAGAGTATTAAACCTTTAAAGTTCCAATCGAATGAAACATTTTTCAAGTTTTTACGCAAAAGATTTCAATTAAAACCTTATATGCCCCAAGGGCATAACTTGCAACCCTTGCCCTGAAGACTGTGCGGGGAGTCTCCTGCTAAAAGGTATAATTTCCTGAACTTTAAACTGCGTGTAATAAAATGGCTATCTAAAAATTTTGATTGGATATGTTGTGGAAAATGGTGGGTTAAGAAGGGGTGTTAGTTGCCTTCCAATCACTTTCGACTATTAGAAAGGGCACTAGCCATTTAAATTTCCAATCGAATGGACCCTTTTTGAAGTTTCTACGACGACGCGTTCAGTAAAAACCTTATATGCCCCCAGGGCATTACTTACAACCCTTGCCGTGAGGGCTGTGGGGGTGTTCTCCTCAAAAACATAATTTCTATCTGGAAATCCACAACACTGACCAAAATGGCTATCTAAAAATTTTTATTGGATGCGTTTGAGAAAAAGGTGGGCGACAGAGGGGGGTTAGTTAACGTCAAATCCCTTTTAACTACTTCAAAGATCACTACATCCTTTAATTTCAAATTGAATGAACCCTGTCTCTATAATATACAACAAAGATTTCAATAAAAACATGTAAGTCTCCAGGGTATGGTTTATAACCCTTTGCCATAAAGAAGATGGACAGGATGCTTTGATATATGGAATACTGTCGTCCACTTTAAGAGTACATGCTAAACTGGCAACGAAACAATCTTTATGCGATGTGTTTGGGGAAATGGTGGGCGTGGAAGGGGTGTTAGTTGTCTTCCAATTACTTTCGACTATTAAAAAGGGCACAAGCCATTTCCATTTCTAATCGATTGAGCCCTTTTTTAAGTTTCTACGACAACGCTTTCTATAAGAACTTTATATGCCCCCAGGGTACAACTTAAAATCCTTGTCCTGAGGGCTGTGAGGGGGTTGTCATCCTCAAAGGCCTAATTTCCAGAACTTTAAACTATGTTGAACAAAATGGCTATCTCAAAATTTTGATTGGATGTGTTTGGGGAAAAGGTGGGCGTGAGAGGGGGGTTTGTTACCGTCCAATCACAATTTAACTATTAAAAATGGCACTAGCCCTTTGAATTTCCAATTGAATGAGCTTTTTTTGAAGTTTCTATGACAACGCCTTTTATAAAAACCTTATATGCCCCCAGGGCATAGCTTACAACCCTCGCACCGATGGTTGTGGGGGAGTGTCCTCCTCAAAAACATATTTCTATCTGGAAATCAACTACACTGAACAAAATGGCTATCTCATTTTGATTGGATGTGTTCGGGGGAATGATGGGTGTGGGGGGGGGGGGCGAGTTGCCCTCCAACCACTTTCGACTATTAAAAAGGGCACTAGCCCTTTGAATTTCCAATCGAATGAGCCTTTTTTGAAGTTTCTACGACAACGCCTTCTATAAGAACCTTATATGCGTCCAGGGCGTAACTTAAAACCCTTGCCACGAGGATTGTGGGGGAGTGTCCTCCTCAAAAGATATTTTATATCTGGAAATCAACTACGTTGAACAAAATGGCTATATCAAAATTTTGATTGGATGTGTTTGGGGGAATGTTGGGCGGGGGGGGGGGGCTAATTGCCCCCCAATCACTTTCAACTATGCAAAAAGGCACTAGCCCTTTGAATTTCCAATCGAATGAGCCTTTTTTGAAGTTTTTACGACAACGCCTACTATAAAAACGTTATATGTCCCCAGAGCATAACTTTAAACCCTCTGCCCCGTGGGTTGTGGGGGAGTGTCTTCCTCAAAAAGATATTTTCTATGTGGAAATCAACTACGTTGAACAAAATGGCTATATCAAAATTTTGATTGGATGTATTTGGGGGAATGATGGGCGTGGGGGGGGGGCCAGTTGCCTTCTAATCACTTTCAATTATGGAAAAGGGTACTAGCCACTCCAATTTCCAATTGAATGATCCCTTTTTGAAGTTTCTACGACAACTCCTTCGATACGAAGTGCCCGGGCATGGAGAACCAAAAAATAACACATTGTGCCCACATCGTTCTTTACTTAGGCAGCGCTAGCGCACTGCCTATGCCTATGATAACAGCAACGCATTTTTCTCACTTGAAATTAAGGGGCAATAATAAAACTTAAAACGAACAGAAATTATTCCGTATATTGGGGGATTTCCCATTCGACGTTCAGACTTAAGTTTGTTTTATTCTTTTGAAAAAGCTTCTTATTTCAAGAATTGGGAATTGTTATTCTTAGAATTCTTATTTCAAAGAATTGGGACAAAAAATCTATCCCTTTTCTTTGAATTGCTCGCAGGGGCATAAATTGCATTGGAGGAAAGGGAACAGTTAACTCCCGGGGAGTATATTTTGCTCCAACCAGATCTGAGTGTGCCCCCGTTTTTATATACCTTAATATCAACAAAGTACAAATTGTCTAACAGTCCTTTTGTCTTAACTATACCTCTTTGTTGGGTTTTACTGTTCCCCCGGTTTAACCTGTTTATTGGAAAATACTTTTTTCCCTCCAGGATTTTTTTTTTGAATTTACGCCAATGATTGTCTCTCCTCTCCTCGCAGTGAAATTCGAAAATACTGAAAATAGATTACGTTTAATTCTCGACGTCACCCAGAAGGATAAGGAACTGCAAATTGTACTTACCCTAGTTGCATCAAAGTTTCTTCTTCCATAAAGAAATCGGATTATAAAAATTCAAAACTGAAAAGAATCTTAAGAGAGTGCAATTTTCCGTTTTCCGTGGAACTTGTCCTCTAGTTCTTTATTAGGTTCGGACCAAGGAGGGGGGGGGGAGACTAGAATATAATCATGATCCAGAGGCACCAATTTGAGGAGGACAGGAGGCAATTTCCTACTAGACCATTTTGCCCCCCCCCTTACATTTCAAAACAATCTAATACTTTTCATCTCTTTCTTGGTTTAGTCTCTCTCTCTCTCTCTTTTTTGAACAAAAAACACAGTTGTTGGACCCCAGGGTTTATATTATCCATAAAATTGCCAATTTTGCGCAGTATTATAGTTGAGACCAAAATTGCTTTATTTCACCGGTTTTTTATTGTTCTCTTCCCAATTCGTTAAGCATCTAAACTCTCTCTCTCTCTCTCTCTCTCACTCTCTCTGTCTCTCCCTCACTCTCTCTCTCTTTCTTTCACTCTCTGCTCTCGCGCTCTCTCTCTCTCTTTTTCACAGGTTGTCTTGTACAATACATCGGGCTCCGTGCTCAGAATATGAACATTGTTACCAATAATTATTTATGCATGTTATTCCCTCCCACGTGTCATGTTTTTTCAACAAAATGCTATTTTTGACAAACCATTATAATTGTACTGATAGACAAATACTAAAATCTTCCAATTTGATCAGCAATAAACCTTTATTTATTACTCAACGTTTAATGTTAAATTCTTATTTCATATATGGGCACCAAGTTTTCATTTTTTTTTCAAAGGGGGCTTGAATACACATTTTTGAATCTAATAAAATTTCGATACCATTGTTACAGAATAGCTGCAACTTAGTAAAGGGTGACAGTAGTAAGGCCATAGGCACTTGAAAACCTACACGCAAACCTACGCCTGAGGCATGGATATGTGTGTAGGTTTTCAACGAATTGCGTTCCTTCCGGTTTCTCTGGTAGGTAATTCTAATCTAGAGGTCAATACATCTTTCAGAGAGGACCGAGTATGCATTACCGGTCCTAGTGTGATTGATTTTTTTGAGAATTGCCGTTAGTCAAGACAAGTTTGTTAGGAATTTGTCGTTGCTAAAGCTAACTGTAATTGGGAAAAAGGGGTCTAAAGCTTGTTGTTTTTGATAATAATTGCACAATGAATGTATCGTTTGACGTGGGCATTTTTTTATGAGCCAATCAGAGGTTGTTTAATATATGATAACTTGATTTGTGGTTGGGATTTAAATAAAAGAAATGGTTATGTTATTTGCTTGCACGTATAGGAATTCCCGAGTTATTTGCTTGCAGGTATAGATATTCCATTGTTATTTCTTTGCATGTATAGGAATTTCCATGTTATTTGCTTGCATGTATAGGAATCCCCTCTGTATTTGCTTGCGTGTAAAGGACTTTCCTAGGTATTTGCTTGCATGACTAGTAATTCCCTTGTTCTATTCTGGCATGTATAGGAATTCCCATGCTATTTGCTTGCATGTATAGGAATTCTGAATCTGATGGTGTGATTTTGATTTAGGTCCTATAGCTTTTAGGGGGTCTTTCCCCCTTTTTTCGAAAATATGCCACATTTTCTCAGCGTAACTTTTGATAGGTAGGACTAAACGTGATCTTTTTAAAATCTGATTCTTTTGATGTATCTATTGGTATCAAAATCCCGTTTTTTACGGTTTCGGTTACTATTAAGCCGGGTCGCTCCTTACTTACAGTTCGTTGCCACGAACTGTTTGATTTTGTGACCCACTTTACCTAAAATGATAATAACAAAAAGAATTCTATGTTGTGTAGGCTGATAAAATCAAAGTGCTATGAATTAGAAAGAGTTAAGATATCTTCAAAAGAAATCGACACGAGAAGGAAAAAGTCTTATTTCAGAAAACTCGTCCAGTTGATAAAGCTTCTAAGTAGATTTTTCATAATAAGTAATGTTAAATAGATTAATAATTGGGAGAATAGAAATGTTGACCCCTGATTGTTGAAGTGAATAGACAAGTGGTTTTATTCCCCTATAGAGGAAGAAAATTGCATTGAAAAAACTATTATTATATTTTGTTCTCTTTTATTTTAGGAGAATTGAGTATTATAAATGAATGGACACTTGAAAGAGAATGTGTAAAAAAATTGTCCCATATATGGGACAATTTGCCCCATATATGGGAAAAATTGTCCCATATAAGATTAAAACATATGTTAGCCCTGCCACAGGCAAGTGTCCTTACCGCTTCGCCAACAGTTGTCCTATGACAATATCTTTTTAGACTTTTTACTCTGCCCAATCCCACCTTTATGTCCTAAGGGGGCTGGAAAGAGGGGTATACGAGATGGGTTAATTTTGATGTTCCATTATTCCACTGTCATATGAATGGCATATAGCAATAAATTGAACATTCAAAAGGGGTAAAAATATGGTTCTCAAAACTAACAAATTTATACGACAAACAAAAAAACACAGAATTTAGTGAGTTGACACAGAAAAAAAAACAATTTCAAAAGAGTCAAACAAAAAATTGCAACTCCAACCCAAATTGGGTAGTAATATGTTGCGCTTCGTTAAGAACACTTACCGCAGGTATCACCCTCTCAGTCAAGATAAGGATAGGTTAAAAGAATATTTGCTGGAGGACATCAGGGATTATCCGAATTGAAACTTAAAAACCCTCTTCAAATCCGGCAAATACAAGGTAAAATTAATGCAACGCACGTAACGCTTTCTGGCGGTGGAAGGTCAATGAGCCCATGTTATTTGCTTGCATGTATAGGAATTCCTATGTTATTTGCTTGCGTTTATAGTAATTCCCATTTTATTTGAGTGAGTGTATATGAAGTCCATTGTTCTTTGAGTGCATTTTTAGGAATTCCCATGTTATTTGCTTGCGTGTATAGGAATTCCCTTGTTATTTGCTTGCATGTATAGGAATCCCCAGGTGATTTGCTTGCGTGTATAGGAATTACCTTGTTATTTGCTTGCATGTATAGGAATTCCCAGGTTATTTGGTTGCCTGTATAGGAATTCCCATGTTATTTTCTTGCATGTATAGGAAATCCCATGTTATTTGCTTGCATGTATAGGAATTCCCAAGTTATTTTGATTGCTTTTATAGTAATACCAATGTTATTTGGTTGCGTGTATAGTAATTCCCAACTTATTTGCTTGCCTTTATAGGAACTCCCTTTTTATTTTCTTGCATGTATAGGAATTACCTAGTTATTTGCTTTCTTGTATAGGAATTCATTTGTTATTTGCTTTCGTGTATAGGAATTCCCATGCTATTTTCTTGCATGTATAGGAATTCCCTTGTTATTTTCTTGCATGTATAGGAATTCCCATGTTTATTGCTTGCGTGTATAGGAATTTACATGTTATTTGCTTGCGTGTATAGGAATTCCCATGTTATTTTCTTGCATGTATAGGAATTCCCATGTTATTTGCTTGCGTGTATAGTTATTCCCTTGTTATTTTCTTGCATGTATAGGAATTCCCATGTTATTTGCTTGCGTGTATAGGAATTCCCATGTTATTTGCTTGCTTGTATAGGAATTCCCATGTTATTTGCTTGCGTCTATAGGAATTCCCATGTTATTTGCTTGCATGTATAGGAACTCCCATGTTATTTGCTTGCATGTATAGGAATTGCCACGTTATTTTGCTTGCGTGTATAGGAAGTCCCATGTTATTTGCTTGCGTGTATAGGAATTCCCATGTTATTTGCTTGCATGTATAGGAATTCCCATGTTATTTGCTTGCATGTATAGGAACTCCCATGTTATTTGCTTGCATGTATAGGAATTCCCACGTTTTTTTGATTGCGTGTATAGGAATTCCACTGTTATTTGATTGAGTGTATAGGAATTCCCATGTTATTTGCTTGCATGTATAGGAATTCCCATGTTATTTGCTTGCGTGTATAGGACTTCCCATGCTATTTTAAGGGCTTATGTGTCTCCTTCCTATGCTATTCCAGGAGCTTATGTTCCTTCCTATGCTATTATAAGGGCTTTTCCGTGTGGTTTTTCTTTACTTGGCCCCGAAGGAACCCCCCGGTCCTCAAAGGTTCTCTAGGCTCCCAAAGGGGCCGTGGTTTACCTTGTAACTTTTACATTCTCTTGATTTTCAAAGTTCCGTTTGAAGGACTCTGTTGTTTTAAACCAGTGTGATTTTTTCATTACATGGTGTTCGTTCAAAAAAGCGAGAATTTCAGTTAAATAAATAATTCTTATATTTTTTCCGTTCAATTGAAGGCGAGAATTTCTTTTAAATAAATAATTGTTATACCTTTTAAAATGACTTCACGGGGGTTTGAGGGGGCTCTGTTGTTTAGAATGACTAATTTTTTTGAAAAGGGCAATTACTCCTTTAGTTTACGAGATTTGCGAATTTTTTGCGAAAATATATTTGCGTAAACGTATTTCGATGGTTAAGAATGCCTCACGGGTAATTAAAGAATGGGATGCTTGCATCAACAATACAAAGAATATGCTATTATACTTAATAGATTTGACGCTTACAAGAGACATTGCTAGAAAGTATTCAATAGCTTAATTGAAAAATAACGATAGAATGACATTGTGACTTGACCTAGCTTTACCTCACCGATGTGGTCTGTATAATACATAAGTAACGTTTGAAAAGTATTGTCAATTTAAAATGAAATTGTTGATATGTTTTTGGAATAATTGGTGTGGCTTGGAGGGTGCTGGTGCACGCGAGGCCAGTTCCCGGGGATACTGTTGTACGGAGGTTTTGTGCTTACCGTGGTTCTGGTCCAATGAGTCTTTAGTTGCACGGGATTTGAATTAAATGGGAAGTGAAGTCCACAAGAGTAGGGCTTTGTCGTGGGTTAGCCGTGAGGTCCCTTACCACAACCCCAAAGGGCTCCGATCCCCCCACTCTACCCCCCCAGGAACCCCCCGGCCCTCAAGGATTCCGTGTGGTTTGTCTTTACGTGGTGTTCATTAAAAACAAAATTTTTGTTTTAAATAAGTAGTTCTTTTATCCTTTAAAATAACTTTATGGGACTTGAGAGATTCTGTTACCTGATTTCGTGTCGTTTTTATTATTATAATGAGATACAAACGATATTCTAAAAGTGTTTAATTAAAAATTTTTTAAAACTTCGAAATTTTTCGACTTTATTTATTTTTTTCTTTTTGTACATAACTTAAAATGTCAAAATATGCTTACAGTTCTAACAATTGCGCTCTGTGATTGGTCAGAGACACGATGTGACTTTCCCACTGGTATTCTATGACCGGTTATTGACACTACCTAATCTATTGCATGTATTAAATCAGTATTTTTGTACGCAGTGGAACGATAAACACATAAGTCATATCTTTAAAAAAAAAAAAGTGAAGATGGAGCATTTTAATAAAGTGTGTTTACATAACAAGGTTATTGTAGCATTGAATGCTGACAAAGAGAAGTATTTAAACTTTGAAACAAGTACAGGCGGTAGCACTATTGGAAATGTATGCATGCATTGTCATGACAGTAAGGAATTAAATTTCTTTGTAATAAATAAAAAATTCAATTATCATGTTGTTTGTTATGATAGATTTAGATCTCCAGATATGATTGCGCTAAAAGAGAATTCCAACATAAAAATAATCATTGATGATAGAGGACAACTCTTTGCTACTGTTGCAGGTAACACATTACCTCCTGATACATCCAATCGTCACCTTTCGGGTATTAGCATTCAACGGAAGATCAATAAAAGAAAGGCCTACTCTTCTACTAATATCGTAAACCATATCTTATCTACGTGCCGAAACTGTTAACTGTGTAAAAATAATGTGATAATAGACATTTAAATTGCCAGAAAAATAAAAAGGGCATTGTCAGAAAATATCACGATAGAATATAAAGATGAATCGATGAAAAACAAAGCACCAGCAAACGTTACTGCCATTGATCAAACCGTCATTGAACCAAATAATACCAAAGAAGAAAATCATATTGAGCCTTTTTATGATACAAAAGTAAAATTTTTGTATTACAAAAAATTTTATAATTATTATTATAATGATTACTAACTAAGATAATAAAATATCTACAATATCAAGTGATAAAATGGTGAAATATTTTATGGATCAGATTCAAAATGTCAAAAGTTAATCATTGATATTAATAATGTATCATAATATATTTTTTGTATTAATATTCTACATAGCATTATTTCATTAAAAATATATTACGCATTACATTGTTATGTGTTCATTATTTTTAGAGTAAGCTAGCATATTAAACGTTTAGAATGTCTAATAAAACGTCGGAGATGTAAGAAAAGGAATTTGCATACATCTATTGTCAGACACATGGGAACAAGTTCTTTCTTGAATTCGCCTCCTGGATAAATAAAAAAAGACATTTCATTCAAGAAGTTATGACGAAACTCTTAGTAAGCAACAAAATCTGTCTTGAAGTTAACTCATGTATACACAATTCATAAATTTCATTTAATGAATTAAAAAAAATTTTAAGTAAGTATCAAATTCTTTCAAAAATATGTTAATACGTTTAAGCAATAAATATCTTTAAGCTTAACCCGTCTTTATTCTTTAGAATAGTTTTATTCATCTCATTAAATTATGAAGAAATTGTAAGTAAGTAACACTAGCTTTCTTGAATTCGCTTCCTGGACACAATTCAGATATTTAATTCAAGAAATCATAATAAAATCGCAAGTAAGTAATAAAGTCTTTATCTTTTTCACCTATTGGATACACAATACTGAAATTTCATTCTAGAAATTATGAAGGAATTGTAAATAGGTAACACACTCATGTTACCTCATGGATACACAATGCAGAAATTTTATTTAAGAAATTATCAAAAATTTTAAGTAAGTAGCAAATTCTTTCTTGAATTCGCCTCCTGGGTAAATAAAAAAGACAGTTCATTAAAGAAATTATGAAAAAATTGTAAGTAAGTAGCAAATTCCTTCTTGAATTCACCTGCTGGATAAACAAAAAAGACATTTCGTTCTAGAAATTATGACAAAATTCCAAGTAAGTAACAAACTCTTTATTGTTTTCATGACTTAGATACATGATGTAGAAATTTAATTCAAGAAATTATGAAAAAAATTCTCAGTAAGTAACAATTTCTTTCTTGAAGTCAACTCTTGGATACACAATGCGGAAATTTCATTTAAGAAATTATGAAAAAAAAACAATTTCTTTCTTGAAGTCAACTCTTGGATACACAATACGGAAATTTCATTCAAGAAATTATGAAAATATTTGTAAGTAAGTAACAAACTCTTTTTGTTTTCACCTCTTGGATATACATTACAGATACTTCATTCAATAAATTATGAAAAAACCGCAAGTAAGTAACTTTTTTTTTCTCTTTATCAAAAACAATTTTCACTTAGATACACGATGTAGAAATTTAATTCAAGAAATTAGGAAAAAAATCTCAGTAAGTAACAATTTCTTTCTTGAAGTCAACTCATGGATATACAATATGGAAATTTCATTCAAGAATTTCATGACTTAGATACACGATGTAGAAATTTGATTCAAGAAATTATGAAAAAATTCTAAGTAAGTAACAATTTCTTTCTTTAACTCATCTCTTGGATACACAATGCTGAAATTTAATTCAAGAAATTATGAAAATATCTGTAAGTAAGTAACAAACTCTTTATTGATTTCACCTCTTGGATATACAGTACAGATACTTCATTCAAGAAATTATTAAAAAATCGTAAGTAACTAACTTTTTTTCTCTTTATCACAAACAATTTTCACTTAGCTAAATGATGTAGAAATTTAATTCAAGAAATTATTGAAAAATTCTCAGTAAGTAACAATTTCTTTCTTGAAGTCAACTCTTGGATACGCAATACGGAAATTTAATTCAAGAAATTATGAAAAAATTTTAACTAATTAGCAAATTCTTTCTTGAATTTAGCTGTTGGACAAACAAAAAAGAAATTTCGTTCAAGAAATTATGACAAAATTCTAATTAAGTAACAAACTCTTTATTGTTTTCACGATTTAGATATACGACATAGAAATTAAATTCAAGAGATAATGGTAAAATTATCAGTCTAAATAGCAAATTCTTTCTTGAATTCACCTGTTTGATAAACAAAAAAAACATTTCGTTCAAGAAATTATGACAAAATTCTAAGTAAGTAACAAATTTTATTGTTTTCACGAGTTAGATATTTCACCTCTTGGATATACAGTACAGATACTTCATTCAAGAAATTATGAAAAAATCGCAAGTAAGTAGCTTTTTTTTCTCTTTATCACAAACAATTTTCACTTAGCTACAGGATGTAGAAATTTAATTCGAGAAATTATGAAAAAATTCTCAGTAAGTAACAATTTCTTTCTTGAAGTCAACTCTTGGATACACACAATACGGAAATTTCATTCAAGAAATTATAAAAAATATATGTAAGTAAGTAACAAGCTCTTTATTGATTTCACCTCTTGAATATACAGTACAGATACTTCATTCAAGAAACGTGATTAAACACGTTTTGAAACTACATGCTCTTTGGATGCCTTTCCTGGACACCTTTCCAAACGAGCGGGGATTCCCCACTGGTTCCTCCACAGTGCAAAAAAGTGAGCAGTACGAAAACTCCACGTTTTCAACCAGACTGGTTTTTTAGGGACCAATCAGGAGAGATATGCAAAGTCGACATAGCTTTATTTGATTTTCTTTAAGGTTCATTTAGACGTAGTTACGTGCGCGCACGTAACCTCGTCTAACTGAACCTTAAAGAAAATGAAATAAAGCTATGTCGACTTTGAATATCTCTCCTGATTGGTCCCTAAAAAACCAGTCTGGTTGAAAACGTGGAGTTTTCATACTGCTCACTTTTTTGCAATGTGTAGGAACCAGTGGGGAATCCCCGCTCGTTTGGAAAGGTGCCAAGGAAAGGCATACAAATAGCATGTAGTTTCAAAACGTGTTTAATCACGTTTCTTGAATGAAGTATCTGTACTGTATATTCAAGAGGTGAAATCAATAAAGAGCTTGTTACTTACTTACAAATATTTTTTATAATTTCTTGAATGAAATTTCCGTATTGTATGTGTCCAAGAGTTGACTTCAAGAAAGAAATGGTTACTTACTGAGAATTTTTTCATAATTTCTTGAATTAAATTTCTACATCGTGCAGCTAAGTGAAAATTGTTTTTGATAAAGAGAAAAAAAAAGCTACTTACTTGCGATTTTTTCATAATTTCTTGAATGAAGTATCTGTACTGTATATCCAAGAGGTGAAATATCTAACTCGTGAAAACAATAAAGTTTGTTACTTACTTAGAATTTTGTCATAATTTCGTTAACGAAATGTTTTTTTTTTGTTTATCCAACAGGTGAATTCAAGAAAGAATTTGCTACTTAGACTGAGAATTTTTCCATAATTTCTTGAATTTAATTTCTATGTCGTATATCTAACTTGTGAAAACAATAAAGAGTTTGTTACTTACGTAGAATTATGTCATAATTTCTTGAACGAAATGTCTTTTTTGTTTGTCCAACAGCTAAATTCAAGAAAGAATTTTCTAATTAGTTACAATTTTTTCATAATTTCATAAATGAAATTTATGTATTGCGTATCCAAGAGTTGACTTCAAGAAAGAAATTGTTACTTACTGAGAATTTTTCGATAATTTCTTGAACTAAGTTTCTACATCATTTAGCTCAGTGAAAATTGTTTGTGATAAAGAGAAAAAAAAAGTTACTTACTTACGATTTTTTAATAATTTCTTGAATGAAGTATCTGTACTGTATATCCAAGAGGTGAAATCAATAGAGTTTGTTACTTACTTACAAATATTTTCATAATTTCTTGAATGAAATTTCCGTATTGTGTATCCAAGAGATGACTTCAAGAAAGAAATTGTTACTTACGGAGAATTTTTTCATAATTTCTTGAATCAAATTTCTACATCGTGTATCTAAGTCATGAAATTCTTGAATGAAATTTCCGTATTGTGTATCCATGAGTTGACTTCAAGAAAGAAATTGTTACTTACTGAGAATTTTTTCCCAATTTCTTGAATTAAATTTCTACATCGTGTAGCTAAGTGAAAATTGTTTTTGATAAAGAGAAAAAAAAGGTACTTACTTGCGATTTTTTCATAATTTCTTGAATGAAGTATCTGTACTGTATATCCAAGAGGTGAAAACAAAAAGAGTTTGTTACTTACTTACAAATATTTTCATAATTTCTTGAATGAAATTTCCGTATTGTGTATCCAAGAGTTGACTTCAAGAAAGAAATTGTTACTTACTGAGAAATTTTTTCATAATTTCTTGAATTAAATTTCTACATCATGTATCTAAGTCATGAAAACAATAAAGATTTTGTTACTTACTTGGAATTTCGTCGTAATTTCTAGAACGAAATGTCTTTTTTGTTTATCCAGCAGGTGAATTCAAGAAAGAATTTGCTACTTACTTACAATTTTTTCATAAATTTTTTAATGAACTGTCTTTTTTATTTACCCAGGAGGCGAATTCAAGAAAGAATTTGCTACTTACTTAAAAATTTTGATAATTTCTTAAATGAAATTTCTGCATTGTGTATCCATGAGGTAACATGAGTGTGTTACCTATTTACAATTCCTTCCTAATTTCTAGAATGAAATTTCAGTATTGTGTATCCAATAGGTGAAAACAATAAAGACTTTATTACTTACTTGCGATTTTATTATGATTTCTTGAATTAAATATCTGTATTGTGTCCAGGAAGCGAATTCAAGAAAGCTATTGTTACTTACAATTTCTTCATAATTTAATGAGATGAATAAAACTATTCTAAAGAATAAAGACGGGTTAAGCTTAAAGATATTTATTGCTTAAACGTATTAACATATTTTTGAAAGAATTTGCTACTTACTTACAATTTTTGATAATTTCTTAAATGAAATTTCTGCATTGTGTATCCATTAGGTAACTTCAAGAAAGAGTTTGTTGATTACTTAGAGTTTCGTCATAATTTCTTGAATGAAATGTCTTTTTCTTATTTATCCAGGAGGCGAATTCAAGAAAGAATTTGTTCCCATGTGTCTGACAATAGATGTATCCAAATTCCTTTTCTTACATCTCCGACGTTTTATTAGACATTCTAAACGTTTAATATGCTAGCTTACTCTAAAAATAATGAACACATAACAATGTAATGCATAATATATTTTTAATGAAATAATGCTATGTAGAATATTAATACAAAAAATATATTATGATACATTATTAATATCAATGATTAACTTTGGACATTTTGAATCTGTTCCATAAAATAGTTCACCATGTTCTCTCTTGATTTTATAGCTATTGTCTTCTCTTAGTTCGTAATCAGTAGAATAATCATTATTCCATTTTGCGTCATACACAATTTTTACCGGTGTCACATCAACAGGCTCAATATGCTTTTCGTCTTTGGTATTATTTGGTTCAATGACTGTTTGATCAATGGCAGTAACGTTTGCTGGTGCTTTGTTTTTCATCGATTCATCTTTATATTCCATAGTTATATTTTCTGACAATGCCATTTTTATTTTTCTGGCAATTTCACTGTCTATTATCACATTATTATTACACAGGTAACAGTTTATGCACGTAGATAAGATATGGTTTAAGATATTAGTAGAATAGTAGGCCTTTCTTTTGTTGACATTAAGTTGAATGCTAATACCCGAAAGGTGACGATTGGATGTATCAGTAGGTAATGTGTTACCTGCAACAGTAGCAAGGAGTTGACCTCTATCATCAATGATTATTTTTATGTTGGCATTCTCTTTGAGTGCAATCATCACTGGAGATCTCAATCTCGCATAACCACCAACATAAGAGTTGAATTTTTTCGGTATTCCAAAGAAATTTAATTCCTTACTGTCATGACAATGCATGCATACATTTCCAATAGTGCTACCGCCTGTACTTGTTTCAAAGTTTAAATACTTCTCTTTGTCAGCACTCAATGCTACAATAACCTTGTTATGTAAACACACTTTATTAAAATGCTCCATCTTCACTTTTTTTTTAAAGATATGACTTGTGTGTTTATCGTTCCACTGCGTAAAAAATACTGATTTAATACATGCAATCGATTAGGTAGTGTCAATAACCGGTCATAGAATACCAGTGGGAAAGTCACATCGTGTCTCTGACCAATCACAGAGCGCAATTGTTAGAACTGTAAGCATATTTTGAAATTTTAAGTTATTTAAAAAAAGAAAAAAATAAATAAAGTCTAAAAATTTCGAAGTTTTAAAAAATTTTGAATTAAACACTTTTAGGATATTGAGTTTATTTACTGAAAAGAAGAAAAACCACATGGAATCAGGCAACAGAGTCTCTTAAACCCCGTAAAGTTATTTTAAAAGATACAAGAACTACTTATTTACAACAAAAATTTCGTTTTTAATGAACACCAAGTAAAGACAAACCCCACGGAATCCTTGAGGCCCGGGGGGGTCCTTCGGGGGTGGGGGGGGGCCAGCGGAGCCCTTTGGGGTTGTGGTAAGGGACCTCACGGCTAAACCACGACAAAGCACTACTCTCGTGGAACTCAATTCCCATTTAACTCAACCCCCGTGCAACTGAATCCCCCTTGTACCTGAACCCCTGGATAACCGAACCCCCCGGGCACCTGGCTCCCCTTTAACTGAACCCTCGGGCAACTTAACCCTCCATGCAACCCATCCCCCTCAAAACACTTTTCAGCCATTTCTTTTTAAATTGATAATACTTTTCAAACGTTACTTATGTATTATACAGACCACATCGGCGAGGTAAAGCTAGGTCAAGT
This sequence comes from Artemia sp. Qi Xiang Cuo, assembly GCF_049724085.1. Lineage (NCBI taxonomy): Eukaryota > Metazoa > Arthropoda > Branchiopoda > Anostraca > Artemiidae > Artemia > Artemia sp. Qi Xiang Cuo. The sequence continues at coordinate 381,744 of NC_142802.1, read as the reverse complement.
CACACTGTCATTCTATCGTTACTTTTCAATTAAGCTATTGAATACCTTTTAGCAATGTCTCTTGTAAGCGTCAAATCTATTAAGTATAATAGCATATTCTTTGTATTGTTGATGCAAGCATCCCATTCTTTAATTACCCGTGAGGCATTCTTAACCATCGCAATACCTTTACGCAAATATCTTTTCGCAAAAAATTCGCAAATCTCGTAAACTAAAGAAGTAATTACCCTTTTCAAAAACATTAGTCCTTCTAAACAACAGAGCCCCCTCAAACCCCCGTGAAGTCATTTTAAAAGGTATAACAATTATTTATTTAACAGAAATCCTCGCCTTCAATTGAACGGAAAAAATATAAGAATTATTTATTTAACAGAAATTCTTGCTTTTTTGAACGAACACCATGTAAAGAAAAAATAACACTGGCTTAAAACAACTGAGTGCTTCAAACGGAACTTTGAAAATGAAGAGGATGTAAAAGTTACAAGGTAAACCACGGCTCCTTTGGGAGCCTAGAGAACCTTTGAGGACCGGGGGGTTCCTTCGGGGCCAAGTAAAGAAAAACCACACGGAAAAGTCCTTATAATAGCATAGAAAGGAACATAAGCTCCTGGAATAGCATAGGAAGGAGGCACATAAGCCCTTAAAATAGCATGGGAAGTCCTATACACGCAAGCAAATAACGTGGGAATTCCTATACACGCAATCAAATAACATGGGAATTCCTATACACGCAAGAAAATAACAGGGGAATTCCTATACACGCAATCAAAATAACTTGGGAATTCCTATACGTGCAAGCAAATAACCTGGGGTTTCCTATACACGCAAGCAAATAACAAGGGAATTCCTATACATGCAAGAAAATAACATGGGAATTCCTATGCAAGAAACCAAATAACATGGGAATTCCTATACAAGCAAGCAAAATACCGTGGAAATTCATATACATGAAAGCAAATAACATGGGAGTTCCTATACATGCAAGCAAATAACATGGGAATTCCTATACAAGCAAGCAAATAAAATCTGAATTACTATACAAGCAAGAAAATAACGTGGGAATTCCTATACAAGCAAGCAAATAACATGGGAATTCCTATACATGCAAGCAAATAACAAGGGAATTCCTATACACGCAAGCAAATAACTTGGGAATTCCTATACATGCAAAGCAAATAACATGGGAATTCCTATACACGCAAGCAAATAACATGGGAATTCCTATACTCGCTAGCATATAAAATTGGAATTCCTATACATTCTAGCAAATAACATGGGAATTCCTATACATGCAAGCAAATAACCTGGGAATTCCTATACATGCAAGCAAAAAACATGGGAATTCCTATACATGCAAGCATATAACAAGGTTATTCATATTCAATCAAGCAAATAACATGGGAATTCCTATAAACGCAAGCAAATAACATAGGAATTCCTATACACGCAAGCAAATAACATGGGAATTCCTATACAAGCAAGCAAATAACATGTGAATTCCTATACACGCAAGCAAATAACATTGGAATTCCTATACACGCAAGCAAAATAACGTTGCAATTCCTATACATGCAAGCAAATAAAATGGGAGTTCCTATACATGCAAGAAAATAACCTGGGAATTCCTATACACACAAGCAAATAACATGGGAATTCCTATACATGCAAGCAAATAACATGGGAATTCCTATTCAAGCAAGCAAATAACAGGGGAATTCCTATACAAGTAAGCAAATAACATGGGAATTCCTATACACGCAAGCAAATGACTTGGGAATTCCTATACAATCAATAAAATACCAAGGGAATTCCTATACAAGCAACCAAATAACATTTGAATTCATATACACGCAAGCAAATAACATAGGAATTCTTATACATGCAAGCAAATAACATGGGAATTACTATACATGCACGCACATAACATGGGAATTCCTATACATGCAAGCAAATAACCTGGGAATTCCTATACACGCAAGCAAAGAACCTGTGAATTTCGAGAACATCTATCAAATAACATGGGAATTCCTATACACGCAAGCAAATATCATGTGAATTCCTATACATGCTAGCAAATAACAAGGGAATTTCTATACCTGCAAGCAAATAACATGGGAATTCCTATACATGCAAGCAAATAACATAACCATTTCTTTTATTCAAATCTCAACCACAAATCAAGTTATCGTATATTGAACAACCTCTGATTGGCTCATAAAAAACGTCCACGTCAAACGATACGTTCATTGTGCAATTCTTATCAAAAACAAAAAGCTTTATACCCCTTTTTTCCAATGAGAGTTAGCTTTAGCAACGACACATTCATAACAAACTATTCTTGACTAAAGGCAATTGTCCAAAAAATCAATCACACTAGGACCGGTATTGCGTACTCGTTCCTCTTTGAAAGATGTATTGACCTCTAGATTAGAATTACCTACCAGAAAAACCGGAAGGAACGCAATTCGTTGAAAACCTACACACATATCTATGCCTCAGGCGTAGGTTTGCGGGTATGTTTTCAAGTGCCTATGGCCTTACTACTGGTGACAACAGAAATTTTAAAAATGTATTTTTCAAAAAACTTTCCAGTATAATTTTCCATTTAAAGGTAAATCGGGAAGGTGGTGACACTGGGCTCACCCGACGTGAATGAAAGAAGGACAATTTTTCTACAGCGTGTAGTGCTTAACTCCTTCGGGCTTTGAGCAGAGTGGTAGACAACGAATGACATATTGGTCGTTCCCTTCAAGTCGAGTGAAGAGTTCACTCGACGAGTGAACTTCCCTCAACGAGCTGTGGTCATTAATTCAGAATCGTTGAACGTGGAAATCAATCGTTGCTGCCCTATGAACCACTAGGCGTTGGAGAAACCAGGTCTAAGCAAGTCATCTCAATAAAACAAAGTCCACCACAGAAAGGTAAGAGCTTCAAACCCCTAAGAAATTCTGGGGGATTGACTTGAAAAGTTCACTATTGGAATCACCATAGGTCAAAACTATTCATAGATGTTTTGAGACCCCCATCTTAAGGAAAGAGGATAACCGCCTTTCTACTTGGATGGCAGTGATGCATCTCCTTTTTTTCTACCAGGGCTAGGAGGCTACCGCAAGATCATCGAGAGATGTTTAACGGCTCATTTAAAGGTTATTAATCGTATATACGTGCTTTTTGTAAATTCGTTTTGATAACGTCACAGTAAAGTGGCACAAAAATGTTCCTTTTTGGAGTCAATTTTAAAGTTGAAAAGCTGGGAAGCATATCTCCATGGTCACAATTCTTTAACCAGAGAATCACAATTCCCATCTTTTATGCCCCCCTCCCCCAGCCATCTTATTAAGCGAAAACTAAAAAGTGTTTTGAAAAAACTTTCTGATGAAAAAGAATCCATTTAAATCTAATTTAGTAATAACAAATGTTTTTATTTTTATCTTAACAGTAAAAGGTAATTACAAAAGAAAATTTTTAGGAATTTTGGAAAAGAATGAGACAATGATGTGCGCCTCCTTTTTGCTTTGGCTAGAAACTGAAAATTCTTTGAGAGCTTTTAAGAACTAGTTTGAAAGCCAATTTCTCAGATCTATATACTTAATATAAATTTGTCTAACAACACCATTTTAACGTGGCATATGACACTGAAAACTGGACTTGTATCATTTTCGGAGTGGATAGGCTTCTACACAGAAACAGTGCACCATGGATATCTCCATGGTCAAAAATCCTTAACCGAATGCTTAAAACTCCCCTCTTAATTATTCGTTCTCTCAGTTCCCTTAGGAAGTAAAAATATAAAAATGAGGTTAGAGAAAGAAGGATGTATAGTCGAAAATTGTCTTCGCTCAAGCTCAAGGTTGATTCAGGGATGATAATAACTTGCAACATATTTTTTTTCATATTTTTAAGCTGGGTTTTACCTGCGTTGTATCTTCATAACCTTATATCAACATTCGCACTACCAGGTTGTCAGTATTGTTGCTGTGCTGCGTATAATTGTTGTTACCTGCATACAAACAGCAACAGCAAATAGTTATTTGCGGAGACATATCATCCCAGAAAATTCACAGGGATATCAACAACAACAAGGATGATAGTACTCTTATGGGTTGTATATGTTTATCCAAACAGTTAAAGTTAATAACAAAACACATATTCAAGAAAATCTGTAAAAGAGCTTGAAACCCTAATATGTCGATTTTTTGTTTCTTTTTTTTTATCCGTCGCTGGCAGAGTGCTGGTACCTCATTGGGGTGTTGAAATGGGTAACCCATTGAAATTTTTGCAACCAGGGTTTTGCTTCACTTATACCGGATGTGTGTGAATTGGTTATTATTATTATTATTATTATCCATTTATTGCCCGTCAAAAAAAAAGGTACATAGACGGAGTAATCACTAAAGTAACAAAAAGATAGAGAAAAAAAACACACAAACACACATCAAAATCCAAATATCCTAATCCAAATGGTTTTTAAGTTACACAAAGGCTCACCATCTGGGGACAGGAAGAGGGATCAACCTATATTTAATGCCCTATTTTAACAAAAACTCAAACTGAGTTTTCTTTAGTTTTTCAGTGTGAGTTGGTGACTGATTTTTACATAACACACAGGCAGGTCATTTGGGCCTTTGTAATTATTGTTTAGGCCTCACAGTTTGGGCAGTAGAAGTATGTAGCCATGGTCATATTTAAGGTTTTTTCGGGGGGGGGGGGGTATAAAACGATTTTTCGGGAGGCTACAAAAATAAACCTCAAAACACATCAAAAATTTGTTTATATTTTTTTTACATATTTAAAAGTCACACAAATATTTCGGCGGGTGGGGGAAGGTCCAAACCATTAAACCCTCCTGGACACGGACTTGTATGTAAAACTAGCCAAAAGAAACTGACTCCTGAAACTTATTAAATAAGAAAACAAGTTTTTTTTTTAACTGAAAGTAAGGAGCGACATTATAACTTAAATCGAACAGAAATTATTCCATATATGAAAGGGGCTGTCCCCTCCTCAATGCCGCGCTCTGTATGCTAAAGTTTTTTATTGTTTTAAAAATAGACGTGTAATAAAGAGTCTAACTTTGGCGTCAAGAGCGAGGCGTTGAGAAAAAGACAGCCACATTCATATAAGGAAAAATTTCTGTTCGTTTTAAGTTTCAATATCACTCCTTACTTTCAGTTAAACAACTTGTTTGTTTTTTTATTTAATTTCTGAACGTCTTGAATTAATGCAGGTTTTGATTTGGGCTCACCGTACATGAACAATTAAAACAAAATTTGCATATCATTTTACTTTTTTTGGTTAAATGGCTTTCTCGAAAGTTGTTTAATTTTATTTATGAACGTTTTTATTAGTAATGAACATACGTAGCGTACGCATTAACTTACGTAACGAACTTTTATATTCGTATATTTTTATTCTGGCAAAAAATACAAAATTCCACATTTTTCCAGATAGGAGCTTCAAACCTCTACAGTAGGGTTTTCTGATACGCTGAATCTGATGGTGTAGTTTTCAATAAGGTTCTTTGACTTTTAGGGGGTGTTTCTCCCTTTTTTCGAAAATAAGGCAAATTTTCTCAGGCGCATTACTTTTAATGGGTAAGATTAAACGGGGTTAAACTTATATATTTGAAATAAGCATAAAAATATGATTCTTTTGATGTATCTATTGGTATAAAAGTTCCGTTTTTAGAGTTTCGGTTACTATTGAGCCGGGTCGCTTATTACTTACACTTCATTACCACGAACTGTTTGCCTCACTCTATGCCTCCACAACGCCACACTCTTTACGCTAAAGTTTGACTCTTTCTCATAACCCTATTCTTTTAAAAACAACAAAAAACTCTAGCGTAAAGAGCGAGGCGTTGAGGAGGTTACAGCCCCTTTCATATACAGAATAATTTTTTGATCATCATGAGCGGTAAAGGGCTATTGAGAGTCTTATAAATTAGTCTTTATTTTCTGCAGGTTACTTAAAGACTTTCTGCTCCTAGCATCCTGTTTTTTAGTCAATTTCATGTTTCAAACAGTTTTAGGTAGCAAACTGTAAGTAAGGAGCCACTGGACCCAATTCTAATTGAAACTCTAAAAATATGAATTTTAATATTAATGCATCAAAAGCAATTTAATTTTTATACTGATTCAAAATATATAAAATTTTGACGTTAAATATTACCCATCAAAAGCTACGAGCCTTAGAAAATTTGCTTAATTTTCGGAAAAGGGAGGGGGGAAAACCCCAAAACAGAAAAGCGATTTTAATGAAAACACCATCAGATTCAATATATCAACGAACACTACTGTAGAGATTCCAAACATCGTATCTACTAAACTGTGGAATTTTGTATTTTTAGCCAGAAAAAAGATAATGGATGTGTGTTTATTTGTTTGTTGTTCCAGGGGTGATCCTATTCAACGAGTGGCCCTAGAAAATCGGGAGATGGCTCATTAGAACAGAAATTAAAAGTTCTAGTACCCTTTTTAGATGACCGAAAGCATTGAAGGGCAACTAGCCCTTCTCTCTTGCTGTTTTCCCCAAAGACATCCGATCAAAAATTTTAGTTAATCATTTGGTTCAGGATAATTGATAGGTTCAATAGCTAATCATCTGGGGATTACATGACCCATCAAAGACCCTTTTGAAAGGGCTTTAAGATAAGTAATTTGTCTATTGCTTACGCATAGTGTTTGTCACCGGAAAATACACGGGCATTGTTCATGGGGGAGGGGTATTTTCTACGGGATAAATTCTTGGTGGGGTAAAAAAATTTCTGGGGGTAATTTTATCCAGAGGGGGATTCCCTGGACAGATTTGTTAAACTGTCAGGAATTAAATATCAAGAAGTTTTTTTCAACTGAAAGTAACGAACAACATTAAAATATAAAACGAAAATAGACTATTCCGTATATGACGGTAGAGGGCTCACTCACCCTCCACCTAAGCCTTCCTCAAGTCTTTACGCTAAAGTTTGAATTTCCATCCCAATTCTTTAAGAACGACTTCTGAAACACTTCAAAAACCCTTGAATTTCAATGAGAAGAGTTTTTAAATAACTTCAAGTTTTTAGCGTAAAGAGCGGGAACCGAGGAAAGGGCACCTTCCTCCTATGCCGAATAATTTCTGTTTGTTTAAAGTTTTGATATTGCTCCTTACTTACAATTGAGAATGAAACTTGTTTTTTTTGTTTAATTCATGAAAGAGCTAGTTGTTCAGAATCCTTCAAATGTAAGGAAATATCACGAGTCAGTTTATTTCTGCTAGTTCCGCCAAAATTTGTTGAATAAACTGCGAATCAATAATTTTTTTAAGTTTCAACTTCACTCTTTGCTTCTATTTGAAACATTTTTTTTAATTTTATTTTAAAATATAGGCCTCTGTCGATTCTGCAGAATTATTTCAAGCTGCTTTGGTTTCAGACACAAAGTAAACTCTCATAAGCAAGAAGTCCCCGTAAGCCCCCTTTCCCTTACCGAAAGCACTCCAACGCTCCCCACTCTAAGTTATTGTTATTTTATTTACACAGCCTACCAAAAGCACAATAACAAATTGAATTGCTTATTTCCAGGAAACAACTTTAAAAAGTCCTAAAGATCTGTTAGGCACATACATTGGTTCCTTTGTAAGTGAATCCCACTCAGCTTTAATTCATTCAACTCAAACTCTGGTTCAACGCCGTTTACTTGAGCTCCAATTAAGTCAATTCCATTCAATTCAAACTTTATGGAACTCATATAATCCTGGTGCATGTAACCCTCTATTCAACTCGACCCACATTTAATTCGTCTCATTCATTTCAATCCCGTTTAATTCGACCCAATTTATATCAAACCCATTCAACTTAACCTTTATGCAACTCATCCCATTTTCAGTATAACCCTGACACAAAATAAACCCATTCTACCAAACAACCCGTTTAACTCAACTTCTTTCAACTCAAAGTACCCATCAAGCCAACCCTTACTGGCGCAGCTTGACTTCCACTTAAATTAACTCTAATTTACTGAACAATAAAATTAAACAATGTATTTTTTGCTACTGGTAATACAAGTCTGACTTGAATGCAATTGTTTTGATTTGTTAGTTAATTATTGTTTCCTATTTTATGGTACTTTGATTGACTTAGGTATAATACTTTTAAGGGAATCAAGTAGAGAAAATTTGGTACTGTTCTATTATATGTAACACGTCATAGGAGAATGCTAAAGGAAACTAGTCAAACGGGTATCTGTCAATAAAGAAATGGATTGCAAAGCGTGGTTTGTCATTGCGTTTACAATATTTAAACTATTGTTTTTTTGGGGTTTAGTGGGGGAAAAGGCACCTAGGTTACGTTAGGTTACGTGTTTAATATATGCTATGATTTACCCCCCCCCCCCCTAATGTACAAATATATAGCCCAAATTTGTTTCTGAACTATTATATTTTCATCCTATTTTGTTTTATTTCATTAGCATTAACCAAACTTCACTTCGCGTGTGTGTTACAGATAATAGAACAGTTCCGAAAATTTTTAGCGTTTTATGAACACCTAAAAATACAACTCCCCTTTGAGGAATCAGTTTGGGATGCATATTTTGTTACCACATATGAGTTGATTAGACTAGCAAACTTAATGAACTGAAACTTAATGAACGTGAGCTGAATGAGGCTCCCTTTTTATGAGGTTGACTTGAATAGGATTCAGCGGCACGGAATTGAGCCGAGTTGCTGCAAGTTGAACAGAGCGGGAAATGCACGAGATCGAGTTGAACAAGGTTTGGGCTACCTAGGGTTTGAACTAAACAAATGTTGAATTGAATGGGGTGAAGTGTGTAGAGTTGATTTTGCTGGTGTGGATTTAAATGGTCGGCAATTTACCTGGTATGAAGAAAAATACGTCTCATCCAAAGCCAAAGATTGTGCCTTATACCTTCTTAGGGCTTCTGGCATTACCAAAAAATCTATTTGTCCTAGTTAAAGAACGTAACAAGAATAAAAAACAGAGAAAGAAGAGCGAGAACGGGGTTTTAAAAGGCTAAAGTTTAATGTGGCTTACGAAATTAGGAAGCATGTATTAAGTAAAACAAGAACAGGGGAGGGGGGTAGTAAAAATTGAGCATCTCAATAACAGAACATTAGGAGTAGTATTTTTCCATTCTGTTTTCTAAACTGCACAGACCATTCCTTCGACTGCTAACACTCCTTCCACAGGAAGCAAGACAAAGTACTAAACAAAATAGAAAAAATAGATAAACATTTATTGGTAAATTACAAAACACAAGCATATTGACTAGTTGACTTACTCCACGTTTTACCACTCGAACTACTTTTCAATCGTTCACTTTGTGACTCTCTCTTCGGTTTTCTTTTTCGAGTTTGTATCCCTTCTTTCTTCATCGTTATCGGCTGATTTACCTAATATCAATTTTTACTTTAACAAATTTTATCATAAATAAACAAATGAAGCCATGAACCACAAATTATAAACAGGAAGTCTAGAATGGACGCCTAAGTCAAGTTTGCCTCAATAATTGCACGCAGCGTGGTCACTGACTTATAAGAGAGTTCTCTGACCCAATCGGCTAAGAATCACAAAGCTAGAGAAGTAATCACGAAAGCCACAAACATATTAAAGTCACCCATTCATGTGTTGTTTTTCCTTTTTCTTTTTTCAACTTTTTTTCCCACCAAACCTTTTGAAGGTTCTGAAGCGCCTCTTAAAATCCAATGAATAGAAATTTTCTTGGTTTATAGAAGTATCATTTTTTCATTGTTTAGTCCAGAAGAGGAGGGACCGCAGTGCTGCTAGAGTCTCAATCAGGTGAGGATTAAAGGTTTTTAAAAAAATTTCGTAACTCAGTTTGAAAGTTTTTTTTTGTCCTTCAGAAGAAAATTTAAAGGAAAAAGAATTAGGAAAACTCTGCCTAGATCCAGGAAACATCTACCACAGTGAAGGTGGTATATGGCCTCCTTCACATTTTTGCCCTCTCACTATATTCTAATTTAAATTTTTTGTATGTTCTTTGAGAAATGGCTCTATTTTTATCTTCAACAGGAGGGGGAATCTAAAACTTCGCTTAGAGCATTTTTAGACGTAGTTTTTCAGGTCAAAACTTGGTACATCTCCCAAGAACTTCGAATTTTCCGAAAAAACTGTTCCCGATGGCAAGGGAACAATTTTAGCCCAAGTTGGGCCTAAGGTTTTGGACCAAAAATGACAAGAGGGCCATTGTTCGAAAAGTCCTAGTCCCAAAGAATACACTTTCACGTGACTGTAAATTTTGCTATGAAGCTAGTTTGAGTAAGGCGTATTATCAACGTATTAATGAAAAACGAACAGGAAATGAACATAAAAAACTCACATGAACGTAAAGAGCGACGTTAAAACTCAAAACAAATAGAAATTCTCCGAAATGTAAGGAGGGCCTCCACCCCTTTCAACTCCTTGCTCTTTTACTAAGGTTTTATTTACCTATTATTCTTAAAAAAAACTTTTCCCTTTACATTCTTCTTGAATATTTTCCATTCTAAATAAAATGCACTTAAATTAAATATCTCGACATAGAAAACACGTTTGAAAACGTATATTTTTCTGAAATTGACCTTAATTGTTAAAATTTCTTCTGAAGTGCCGGTTAAACTCTAACAGAAATAGCAAGACGCTGAGGGGACGGCAGTTCCTCTTATATTTACAACAATTTTGTTTTAAATAAAGTTTTAATGTCACTATTCACATTCATAAAAAGAAACTCATTTTTTGGTGCACAAGACATGAAGACGACTGCCTAAATATGCAGCCGTAGACCACAGAGAAACAGAAAGTTTACTTTTAAAAATACAAAATAAATGTTTATCAAATAAAAAAAATGCGTTCTTTTTACTGGCTAAAAATCTCATAAGAAAAACGTTCTTTTTACTGGCTAAAAATCTCATAAGAAAAATGTTCTTTTTACTGGCTAAAAATACCATAAAAAACCGTTCTTTTTACTGGCTAAAAATTCCATAAAAAAAAATCATGTTTTTAATTCTTTTCAACTGGCTGAAAAATTGACACGGCAAAAAAACGAGTAAACAGAGGCGCAGATTGCTATGAGGTAGGGTGGCAACTACTCCCTTCAGACCCCATTCCCCCTATAGGCTCCACTTTCCCTCCGCCCCCAGCTGAAATATAATTTCTGCAAAAAAAATCTTGTCAAAACTAAGATAAGCCTGCATAATTCAAGCATTCAGAGAAACAAGTCACTTTCCTTTAATGTATCTTTGCCTTTATGGTGCTATATGACTCATTTTTCGTTTTTCACTGTCATTTTCACTTGATTTGGGAAAATTGGATCCAGCTTCTTTCCCCCCCCCCGGGATTTTGATGAAATTACGCCACTGCTGGTAAACATAGCATAGGTAAAAAATTACGATGTTATTTATAGATGACTCCTACATCGTCAATAAACCTGATAAAGCGATCCGCAAAGCTATTAACCCCTTTTCCTCAATTGACTGTTGGCTTTACTGCAGTCGGAATAAAACTGAACCTTAATAAATTTTTTCAAAAAAGTAAGGAATGTTTAGCCGATAGCAGAGGACTTCAGAAAAATTTCAAATGGGTTACTAGAAACTATTAGATCTTGAAGCTGGACACTTACTCATTTGGGAAATCAACCAGATTTATGCAAGTCCGTACCCAGAGGGGGGGCCAGGAGGGTTTGAACCCCCCCCCCCCCAAAAAAAAAATGTTTGTTTGACTCGTAAAAACGTAACAAAAATGGTAATAAACAAATTTTGCATGCGTTTTTGAGGGTTTTTTGTGTGTAACCCCCCCCCCCTCCGAAAAAAATCTTTGAGTAAAACCCCTCCGAAAAAAAAAATCCTAGTTACGGTCTTGGATTTATGTAATATGATCATGTTTGTCTACATATATAATATGTTGTCTACACTTGTTTTAACCTTTTTCTCGATAAAAAAAAATATAGGGGTCAGACTAAAAAACGTTTTGATATAAGTATTATAAACCCCTTTCATACAAAAAAAACAACTTATTTAAAGAAAACAATGCTTAGGAAGACGGTTTTCTTACCTCTATGTCTTATTAATTCAAGCTATTGCTATACAAATTTGGGTACTGGTGCGTCATATGGACACTTTTATATATTGTACAAGGAAACCAGCCACGAAAAACCCATCAAACAGGCTATTCTCAAGAGACCGCTATACATAAATGACTGCAAAGCCGTGGTTTCACAATGAATTACCATATTTAAACGATTGGTTTTTGGGTTTTAAGGGGGAAAAGGTATCTATGTTAGGTTAGGTTACGTATTTAAAATATGCTATGCTTTTTGCTTGCAGTTTTTTTTCTATCTGGTTTGGGTTGTAATATCTATGAAAAATTTTAATTGCCTCGCCCTTAACTAAGTTCAAGCCGATTGAACCTTGGTTTGGGCTTGACACAGTTCTGATCGTTAGCTAACCTCTATTGTGAATGGTCTTGGTTTCGGCTCATTCCCAATATGAGTACTAGCTAAATCTTGGTATAGTAAAATATCATAATGAATGGGCCTTAATGGAATAGTATGATTGGCTTGCGAAATTACGTCACAAATATAAACCAACAGAGTTCAAGCACAGTTTCATTACTAAAATATAGTAGGGTCACTGCTCTTTTTCTCTTTATACAGACCCTATAATCGAGGAAGAAGAATCAATATAGACTTTTTGGTCTGATAGTGAATGCTCAAACAGAGCATAGAGATAAACATTACAGCAGGTTTTTTTTTTTAATTTGACTACATGCCAGATAGGGCTGTATCTTTAGTTTTTGTTTGGGAAGGGGGGGGGGTTAATTCCAAAAAGGTGCTTTCTGTGTATTTCCCTGATGTCGGAAATTAGCCATAATAGTAACAGACTTGTTCTTTCCGTTTAACAAATTTGGTTTGCCAATAAACTGCATCCCCTTCATTCCAATTAGAACTTGGCCGATTAAACGAACTTTTACTGAAAAGCCGAATGCCTCGGTGCATAGTAACCATCTCTAAATGTTGCAACAAATTTCGGTCAGTTCAAGGACTCTTGATGCGAATAGAGTTTTTTTTAAGTAGATTTAAAAGTCTACACCATTTTTTAGTAGTACATTTTTAGTTTGAATGTTAGTGCTTTTTCCACACCTTTAGATAGTTAACAATTTTCAGTGTATGCATATAAAATTGTTTGGTCAGGTTTTACTTTCTTTTTCTTTTTACGGCTTCAAATTTTAAAGATGTTAGTTTTTTTTTCCTACGCAAGCACTAAATAGCGCTTAATTTCTTGCGATTTTAAATTATTGCCCATATGCACCTTCTCTTCTTCTTCTAATTAACCCGAAAAATAGCTCCCTTAGCATTTTAGTAGCTTGTGATTTATCTCTAAAAAAAAAAAAAAACGTGTTTATACGCACATCAATTACATACCTCAGTAAAAAAAAACCTGTTACTTTCGTCTAGTCAATCCTTTTTACCAGAACATTAGATACCTTTCATCTCGATTGGAAACTAGTCAATTTAACGACCTTTTACTATAAAGCAAGACTGTGTTAATCAACTGTGTCAATCTTAAATGTTACAACAAAATGCGATCAGTCTATGGCTCCTTGATGACTGAATAGATTTCTTTTTTTAATTTTATTTTTTGGCCAAATTTTTGAACCTGTTTTTGTTTATGTATGAGCAAGCTTTCGGCGTTTGCAACATTAAACTGATCCAGTGGTTTTAGGTGTGTACAATTCAAATATGCAAATATTCTAAAGTGTCACAATGTGACACTTTAGTATATATCACATATTGTCTTTTTCAGCTAACCGTCTAGGGGTAAACGGAGAGCAGGTCGTTTGCGGTTCGGGTGGGAGGATGCCGTAAAGAAAGATTTAAGGGAAATGGGAGCTTCCTAGACAAATGTAAAGAGAGAGGCTTTGAATATATTGGGATGGAAGATTAGCGTGCGTACCTCAGGTGGCTTGGTGCTGCGGTGGGTTGTTGGTAGTAGTTGTAGTAGTAATCACAATTTGAATTTCTCAAGTTAAACCTAAGTCCCTATGGAGCGGGTACTAGTTAGCCCAGAATAAGTGCTATCAAACTGTTTGTCTTAATTTATATTTATTTAGATTTTAACATTGCTTTTTATATTCATGGCAGTTTTTCTATACAAATGGAATTTCCATAGTCAATTTAGGTTCGATTAGAGAAAGTTTGATATCTTTTATATATTGAAATATAGATAAAGAAATACTAATAAGTAATTATGTTTAGAAAAGGGGCAAATTTCAACTACTTGCATATTTTTTTTCTCGAATTCATCAAAGTTGTTACTCTCAAATGCAGCAACAAAACACAACCTATCTCAAATATCCTTCACTAATGAAAAGATTTTATTTCTTTGAACTAAAATATATTTGCCTAATTTTTAAACCTGATTTTGCTTATGTGTGTGCAGTGGCCATGGCTGCATCCAATGGGGGAGTTTGTTGGTAGGGGTTTAACCACCTCCTCTCCGAAATTTCTATCCTACTCGTAAAACCATTACAAAAATTCATACAAACCAATTTTTGATGCGTTTTTATAGTTTTTTTCGTAATCCCACTCCCATCAAAACAATCCTGGATACGGCCCTGATAGTAGCAGTAGTATCACAATGATATGTTATGAATAAAATATTTACGCTTTCAATATTTGGAACATTTATTTTAACCAAAGATTGCGTGAGCACAATCTGCATGCCAATTAATAGTAAGAGTTGTTTTCAGATGCGTGGAAATGGAACCAAGAGGATTTTATAGGGGGAGGCCCCAATCCCCTCCCCGCGAGTGCGTTTGATCTACAGAAACATGTTGAAAGCAATCCACTAAAATAAATGATTATACATAAGGTTCAAGAATGTAACTAGAAAACATGATATAAAACTATTTCGATTTTTTTTAGAGAGGGAGAGTTTTCCACGTAATTAGCAGCAATTTTTTGTAAACCTTTTGTAATTTTTATGTTAATTTTTTGTCATGGGCATAATAACAAACAAAAATAGTTTTTATGATCTCAAGTTGAAGTGCCCAGAAAATTGGAGAAATCTAGGATTTTGGAGGGGGAAGTCCTGAGCCCTTCTCCCTAAGTGTATTCCTGGGCGTATATACACCAATTTATTTCTTTATGTAGAAAATTAATGGGGATTCGAATACAAAAGGCACATAAAAATATGATAAACTAAAATTAAAATTTCAAAAATCTTAATACTTTGGACTTGCATTTGCACATCCACTGAGTACCTTATATTCAAGGGACAAAGATAGAGCACATACTTTGGTACTATGAGCGAAAATGTTATTTCAATTTTCTGTGGGAATTCTTGTTCGCTGTTTCCAATGAAAAAAAAAATTAATGGACATAATGAGCATTGAAATAAGGAATTCATTAAATGAATTTAATGTATATATGCATATATGTCTTTATAAGTTTTACCGGAGGAGAGAGGAGGGTAAAAAGATTTAAAAAAAAACAAGAGGAAAAGGGTTGAAAAAAAAAATTCAGAAAACTGTCATTCTTTTACCGTCGTGGTCTATTTTCTCTTAATAGTGAAATATTTTATTTGAATATAGAAGTTTTCAATCACAGTAGTTTTTTTTTTTTGGTAGTTCTGTGGGGCGAGGGTTTAGAAAAGTCTTTTCCCAGAAAACTTTCATACTCTTTGACATTTTTTTCGTTGTGGTATATCGTTTATAAGAAAATTGACAAATTTTTGGAATAGCACAGAAATTGTCCTCCTTTTTTTAAATTTTTTGGGCAATTTTTATTCCAAGGGGCAAGGGCTTGAAAAACGTCTTTTTCTCAGGAAAGTGTCATATTTTCAGGAATCTCTTAAGTGGATTAACTGCTTGGTCTAAAGCACCTCTTTTTCCAATTGATTTGTATATTATATGTATATAGTGCCATGCCTAAAATCGAGCTGACAGGCCATTCCAAGCTTCTTTGTGCTTCTGAGAATTATATATTACAACAAAATTATCATTTAGTTCACAGCAAAAATAGTCTAGTAAAAATATGGTTTGACCTAAAACAAATTGCTATACAAATGATTCTTTCACTTCCCGACTAAAAAATATGTGTTGATTCCAAATCCAAAAAGTTTGCCGCTGCAGCTCTTTCATAAATTTGAGTATTTTTTAGGCTGATGTTGAGGGTGAATTCTTTTAACGCAAAGAATGCCTTCCTGAAAAGACAAATCCTAATTTAGGAAGTGGTTTTATTTAACATCCCTACATACATTAGAATATTACAGCAACTTGAAGTGAGGAGGGAGAGGGTGAGGTAGTCTCTGAGGCCAATCTGAGGTACGTAAAAGTCTGACTTTTTCGAAAATCGTCATCGTCCACTCTAAACTTTTTGTTCAACTCTGAAGTAGCAAATAATCTCGCATGCGAAGATCAAAATAGGATTTTCAACATTATAAAAAGCAAACGCAGTAATTTTTTTAGGGTTTAACATAAGGTCTGATTTGTCAATTGAAACTAGAATAATTCCTGAAAATTTTAACCGAATCGCTAAGGTTATTATGCAAACTGTAAAACTGTGACTGAAGAAGGAGCGTGAAGCATAAACGAATCAAGTAAAAGCAAAAACGAACTGATGTGACGGCTGGCTGTTGTGGGGGATTGTTTTCACAAGTCATTCTGAGCTGTTGTAAATCATACATCGTTTGCCTTGGGAGAAATGCAGCACGTACGCGGATATCTGCACCACATACGTCGACTATGTGAAGTGAAGATATGGATGCGCTTTCATAGCGTTTGACGGGTATTTATTTGGACCCTTAATCAAAGACGTGACACATGTAAGGAGGAGCAAGTTTAAAGGCTGCCCTAAGATCAGCATTCAGCCGCAGATGCCTTGTTTAGTAAAAAAAAACGATGATTTCCTTAGCAACGCAGAAAACAAGCTGGCAATCCTCAGCATGCTGTCTGGCCACCTTAATGATGCGGGATGTAAAGTGTACCAGTCACCAGCCGATGCTGACCTGCTGATTGTGATGACTGCGGTCGAGTCGGCACAACGCCGGCCCACTGTCTCAATAGGAGAATATACGGAATTACTAGTCCTTTTACTGCACCACACGAAGCGATACTGTAAACCGATATTTTATCATTCATATTCAAAGTTACTGAAAACTGGAGGCCGTCCGTGGGATATATTGGCACCTAAACTGAAATTTGGCGACACCCTTTGCGACCAAATTCTTTTCCTCTATGCCTTTCTCGGATATGATTCGACTTCGCGAGTTTATGGCATAGGAGAATCTACACCACTGAACCACCCGAAAAAGAAGAAAACTTCCAGGATATCGCTGGACTATTTCTAGATTCAGCTTCTACAAAAGACGACATTAGAAAAGCTGGAGAGAAGGCTATGCTTATTTTATTTAAGGGTGCAGAAAACGGAACAAGTCTTGACCAGGTCCGCTACAGGAAATTCCTAGAAAAAGTTAGAAGTTCTGGGAAGTATGTAGAGGCAAAAACGCTCCCACCAACAAGCGATGTTTGCAAGTATAATTCGCTTTGAGCATACTTCCAAGTAGAAGTGTGGAAAAATATTGAGTGTCGACTGGATCCTTTGGAGTTTGGCTGGATTGTGAGGAAAGGAGAATTACGACCTGTGTTTTCAGACAGATCACTGGCACCGCCTTCTCTTCTCTAACTGTGTCACTGGAATTGCAAGAGCGAGTGTTCGACGCTGCAATTTTCTTGCAGAAAGCATGGCTTAAAATATACCTGGACTTGTGGCAATTATAAAGAAACAAACTGTTCTTACTGCGAAACAGTTGATGCCGGAAACCTTGAAGACGATAGCAGCAAAGAAGGAAACCGAATATTTGAATCGCTTTGCCACTATCCAATGAATCTCAGTGTTACTGCGACTTTTATCTGCCTTATGTAATTGATCTCTGTGCTGCATTATATCTGAGCGTTTTGATTTCTTATTTGGAACTAGTGTTTCGTCTCAGCTAAGGAAAGCTCTTTTCCATAATGTTTTTTTTTTGTTGTTGTCAAATATGATTTACAAACTCTCTTGAATCTCCTTGAAAAATATATGCAAGGGAAGAAACTAGAGGTGAATGTCACGAAATCCCAAATCATGACTTTTAGCAAAAAACCCTTGGAATCAGTACCACAATTTTTACTGAATGGAAAAATGCTGGAAGTGGTGGAAAAAGCCAAACATTTAGGTTTCATCCTTTGTCGAAATGGAAAATGGGCAAGTCATATTTCAACAATGACACAGAAAGGAAGAAATGCATTATTTGGTATATATAGAAACACACTAACATCAGAAATAAGTGAATTAAGCCTCCAAAAATATATATTTAATACTAAAGTTATGCCTATCCTACATCACGGATCAGAAATATAGGGGTATCAGCCGACAAAGCAACTAGAAACCCTTCAACTTCATTACTATAAACGAGTTTTTGGCCTACACAATGCAGCACATACGTTAGTATTAAATGGTGATCTTGGTATATTTAACCTGAAATTGAAAAGATGTACCCAAATCATCAAATTTTGGTTAAGACTCCTCGAACTTCCCCAGACTAGACTCCCCCGAGCAGCATATGAAGATCTTCTCCTTCAGTGTTACAAAACATCATGGACAGCACAAATCAAAAGGATATTAGATGAGAATGGATTTTCAAGTTCGTGGGAGAGGAGAAAAGGGCCAGAAGATCATGAAAAGTTCTTCAAGGAATTTAGTGCAAGACTTGAAGACCAAGAAGTGCAACTGTGGCAATCAGCTGTGGATAAATCTCCGAGTATTACTTTGTATAGAGAAGTAAAAGAGAATTTTGGTCAGGATTTTTATTTCAAGCTGGGATTGCCCATTAAATATCTGAGGATTTGGATTCAGATTCGAGCAAATTGTCTTCCAATTTATAATAAGGTTGTAAGAAAAATGAGGGAAGGTCTGGAGGCCGGGTGCAGTTTCTTGAGATGTGGGGACAATGATTATGGGCTGGGCCATTTCCTACTCTGGTGTAAGCAACTCTCTCATTTAAGGGGATCAATTATCCAGGATGGGAAAGATAGGCTACTTCGTCAGTTAATGAGGTCTAGGACTCCCCGTTATATTGTGGCAGTAGGAATCTTTGTACTGATGGGAAGGATGTCAAATGGAGTGTAATTTTTCTTTAGTATTTGTGTTTTTTGTATATGGATTTAAAAGGCTTTTTTTAAAATACAGATTATATCATATGCGTTTAAACTTCCCCTCCTCCTCCTCCTCATTCTTACTCACTTTCACAAAACTAAGGTTTCAGGCACACTGAACTTTACCTGGACCCAGTTCTGGTTGTTACCCAGGCGCGAGGCTACAAATGTTTTGCCATAGGCCAAATTGAATATACACCTGCAGGCTGAACCTCTCCCCCAACCTCACTCTCTCTCAAAGCTTTAAGCCCCAAACAATCCTTGTGACTTTAAAAATTCAGTTTCATGTTCATCAGTAAAAAAAAGAGCGTATATAGATATGACAGATCTAATCACATTTGCTGGTATTTGCTCAGTAAACATTTTTTGCCTCAATCTCAAAAAACTCAAATTTGTGACAGAGCTAGAGCGGCAAACTTTTCGAATTCAGAATTAGCACATATTTATTGGTCAGGTGATGAATGAATCATTTGTATAGCAATTTGTTTTAGGTTGACCCCTTTTTCACAGTTTTCCTAGACTAAAGACATGTTTCCATGACTCTGATTGCAAGTAAAAATTGTTAGCAAGAGCTTTTTGTAGATAGCCGAAAAACATAAGAGTTGTCGAAAATATTTCTTACCAAAAAAAAAAAAAAAAAAAAAAAAAAAAAAAAAAAAAAAAATGGAGAAACAAATGGTTTACAGTAAAGTTTATAAATAGAGCCTAAAATAAAAAAACAAAAACAAAAAAACTTCTAATAGTTTTTAAAGCACAAAGAAGCATACAACTAAAATACAAACCATTAAAACACAAAAGCAGTCAACAATTATTTCTCAAAGAAGCTATTTACAATTGTTATTCTCATGCTTCGAAAATTTTAATCCCATGTGCTACTTCAATCAACACTTGTCTCCAGCAATGTTTCATTATTCTAAAGAGATTCGCAAGCAAGTATCGGTGGCAATTTGATTAGGGTCATATCCATGTTTTCTTAGGGGGGGGTACAAAAGGATTTTTTTAGGGGTGCTTACAAAAATTTTTAAAAATGTATCAAAATTTGTTTGTATTCATTTTTGTTACCTTTTTACAAGATAGACAAAGATTTCGGGGGGGGGGGTCAAGCCCCCATTTCCCTCCTGGATACTTCCTTGAATTTAAGCAGGAGTGCTTTTATTGTTGAAATTGTAGCCGAAA
This sequence comes from Artemia sp. Qi Xiang Cuo, assembly GCF_049724085.1. NCBI lineage: Eukaryota > Metazoa > Arthropoda > Branchiopoda > Anostraca > Artemiidae > Artemia > Artemia sp. Qi Xiang Cuo. The sequence continues at coordinate 361,382 of NC_142802.1, read as the reverse complement.
TTTTTTCAAGGGACAGCGAAAACATGATCCATATTTAACTGACGAAAGTAATTATAATTACGTGCTTTTATGTTATAGAAGGAAAATTAGTAACCCTTTTTTGCACTAAAATGCTCATTTTTCTTCTGCAATTCAAATAAGAAATAATTATTAATTGCAATGATTAGTAGTGCCAAGTCAGTCAGGTAATACAAGATGAAGACTTTAATGCATTTACATGTCTACTTTTATGCTAAAGAGAATAAGATCTTGAAAACATTTTCTTTTTTGCATTGAATTGTCTGATTATTTCTAATCAGATTATTTCAGATTCATAATCGGATTTTAATCAGATTAATAATCTCTAAATTAATCACTTGGCTTGTAAATTATTCATTGAAACTGAGCCGTTGATAGCAGTATAAGCACCGCTGTTACCACTGCTAACAATAACGGTTCATTGCAGCACCCAGCCACCTGAGGCCAGCATAGCAACACACGCTCCTTATTGACCCTAATCTATTGAAAACTCATTCTTTACCCCCTCCAATAAAGTTCTAGCTTCTTTTAAACACTTCTTTATTACCTCTTTTCATCTAGTTCTGTGACCTATGAAGGGGTTTACCTCCTCCTCGACACCTCGCTCTTTGAGCTAAAGTTTTCTATTACTCTTGAAAAAAGCATCTCATTGGTCCAATTAAAGGAACATAATATTTCAGAAGTCGTTCTTGGAGAATTGGGAAAAAATTTAAACTTTAGCGTAAAGAGCGAAGTGTTGAGGAGGATGCAAACCCCTTCAGATACGGAATAATTTCTGTTAGTTTTAAGTTTTATTGTCGCTACTTACTTTCTGTTAAAAAAAATTGTTTTTTTTATTTAATTTCTGAACATTTTTGAAGTAATGCAGGCTTTGAAATAGCTAACCGTATATGAATAATTAAAACGTAACTTGCATATTAATTTTACTTTTTTTGGCTGTATGGCTTTCTCAAAATTTTAATCGTACAAATTTAAGAAAAAAGGGCGGGGGAGGATGCCTGGTTTACCTCCAATTTTTTGGTTACTTAAAAAGGGCACTAGAACTTCTAATTTTATTTACGAACGTTTTTATTAGTAATAAATATACATAATTTACGAATTCTCTCCCAATTCTTTAAGAACAACTTCTGAAACACTATGTTCGTTTAATTGGAACAATGAGAAGGTTATTTCATTTTCATGCTAAATCAGCATTATAAACCCAGACTTTTTATATATTTATTGACATCAAAATTCCGTTTTTTAAAGTTTCGATTACTATTTAGCCGTATCACTTGTTTTTTTTTACGCATATACTATTACATATATGAGGGGGTTCACCCCCTAGTCAATAGCTCGATTTTTGCGCTAAAGTTCGAATTTCGTTCAAATGACAAACCCCTGAATCACAAAGGCTGTTTAATTAGAATAGATAGCTCTGTTGAAAGCAAAAAAAAACTTTAGCGTAAAGAGCTAGGTATTGACTAGGGGGCGAACCTCTCATATACGTAATAATTTCTGTTCGTTTTAAGTTTTAATGTTGCCCCTTACTTTCAGTTGAAAAAAAACTTTCTCATTTCTCATTGTTTTCAAATAATGCTGGAAAATCCGGCGCCCCTTCATAGAAATGTCCCGTCCCCCAAGAAAACATCCTCCATGGAAAGATCCTCCCACGTCACTCCCTCCTCCAACCCCCCCCCCCCCCACTAGAAAAAAAAACTGAAAATTTCTGTATACCAATGCTATATGTAAACTATGGAAAAAGTTCATAACTTGCAGCCCTTCCCCCGGGAACTGTGGGGGATTAAGTCATCCTCAAAGACATATTTATTAGATTTTCGAATATGCTGAACAAAATGGCTATCTCAAAATTTTGATTCGGTAACTTTGGAAAAAAAACATTAGCGTGGGAGGGGGCCAGTTGCCCTCCAATTTTTTTGGTCACTTAAAATGGGCACTAGAACTTTTAATCCCGTTCGAATGAGCCCTCTCACCATATTCTAGGACTACTGGATCTATACGATCACCCCAGGGAAAAAAAACAACAAACAAATAAACACGCATCCGTTATCTTTCTTCTGACAAAAACTACAAAATTCCCCATTTTTGCAGATAGGAGCTTTAAACATGTACGATACGGTTTTCTTTTATGCTGAATCTGATGGGTTGATTTTTAATTAAGATTCTATCACTTTTAGGGCATGGGCTCCGGCAGGGGGGCAGGGGGCCATGACCCCCCTGGAAATTTGGGACTATACAGTAATTACAAGGAAAATGGAAAAAAATGTGTGTTGCCCCATAGTTAGCTGCCTGCCAATAGATTTTGACCATTAATAAGGAAAATAAAAGTTCTAACTTGTGACTGAGTGACCCCTTTAGAGTTTTCCACAAACATTGTTTCTCTATAATTTGGTTGGAGCAACAAAAAAATTCAGTTTCTTCTTAGTAATGAATGGTAAGTAAATAACGATCCTTGTCAATAACGAAAGTATAAGAGCCTAACTATTGATAACATTCAATTGAAGAATCAGCTTTTCATGGTGATCCTAAAAATGTATTTGTTTATTAGTAATTAGTGCAGTTATTAGTACACAAGAAAGTTCGTTTACTTATAGAAAACACACAAAAAAAACAACTTAATTAGGGTCAATTTCGGTAAAAATCTGCCGTCAACTTAAGCTTGCATTGCAAAAGTACCCATGAGCTGATATATGAAGCCACTATAATTAGAAATGTTTCCCCTGAACGGAATGCTGGGAATTTCTGTATAATCCCCCTGAATGGACACGTTTTTTGTGTTTTATTATCATTTTTTTTCCGGGAGTGATTATATTTATCTAGTTGTCACTTTGAAATAGATTTAACTTTTTAAAGTTATAAAGTAAAAGGTGCAAATATATGAGATTTTGGTATTTAAAATTAAATTTAAAACATTGACTTAAAAAATTTTAGCTGATTTTCTTTATTTTAGTTTTAATGTTTTACTTTGAACAAACTACTTTGATAATGCGTTACTTTTAATAAACACTGAGTCTAAGGGCATTAAATATTTTGGTGTTTGATAACTAAGTTAAAAATTGTCAATATTGTTAAAAAAAAATATCCGTCCAACACTTCAACATTGCTCAACAGAACTGAATGCTAGGAGTTTATATCTCAGTTTTTTTTGAGTAGGCTATTGTTTGTGTATTTTTTGTAATTTCTTACTTTTTTCATTTTTATATACTTTTACTTTAATTGACATACTTTTTCCATTGTCTTAGAAAAATGTTAGTCTCTACGCTTCATGAAACAAAGAAAAAACAAGTTTTTTCAACTGAAAATAAGAAGCAACATTAAAACTTAAAATGAACAGAAATTATTATGTATATGAGGGGGTTGCCCCCTCTTCAACACTTCGCTATTCATGCTACAGTTTTTCGGCCCTTTAAAAAGAAGTTCCTTATTCTTTTAATTAAACGACCCTTAAGTTTCACGAGTCGTTTTTAATGAATTCGGACAAACATTAAACTTTAGCGTAAAAAGCGTGGTGTTGAGGAGGGGACAACCCCCCTCATATACGTAATAATTTCTGTTCGTTTTAAGTTTTAATGTTGCTTCTTATTTTCAGTTGAAACAACTCGTTTTTTTGTTTAATTTCTGATCGTCAGGATATCTGGCTCCACCTCCACGGAAAAATCCCCCTCCCTATAGAAATATCCCTTGGACAATTAAATTCTGGTGAAATTTACCTTGGACAGTTTCCCTTAACATCTCCACGCGTATAATTTGAATCGCTAACGAGAAAGCAAGGCATATAAAGAAAATTCGTATAGGAATTTTTGAAAATTCACCCAGTATAAAAATTTCCCCTAAAATATTCACCCCCTGGAAACTTCCCTCTCTATGAAAAATTCTCCAAGCATAAAATTCGTCCAACCCTCCCACCCAAAAAATATGTGCATACTTCCCAATAACTTACAAACCTTTCCCTAGGGGCTTTAGGGGGTCATTTTATTTCCAAAGACGCAGCTACTGGGCATTTCAACTATGCTGAACAAAAAAACTATCTCAAAATTTTGATCGGACGATTTTGGAAAAAAGTGGCGCGGGAGGGGGCTTAGTTGCCCTCCAATTTTTGGTCACTTAAAAAAGGCACTAGAACTAGAATGAACCACCTCCCGAGGTTCCAGGCCCACTGGATCAGTGCGATCACCCCTGAAAAAAAAAATAGACAAAAAAGAAACAACAAATAAACGCGCATCGATGATCTTTCTTCTGGAAAAAATTACAAAATTACACATTTTTGCAGATATGAGCTTGAAACCTCTACAGTAGGGTTCTTTTGATACGCAGGGTCTGATGATGTGTTTTTCATCAAAATTCTATGACTCCCCTTTTTCAAAAATCAGACAAATTTTCTCAGGCTCGTTCCGTAGGATCGGCAACACTAAACTTGATGAAACCTATTTATTTAGAATCTGTTTAAAAAGCCAATGCTTTCGATCTAATTACTATTTGTATCAAAATTCCGTTTTTAGAGTTTCACTTACTATTGAGCCGGGTCGCTCCTTACTTACAGTTCGCTACCACGAACTGTTTGGTTATCCATCAAAATCCGAATAGAGAGCATTGAAATATTGACAGTTTTTTTTTCTGCGCAACCAAAAGCATTGTATTCATAAAACTTTACATGTTCATGAAATGTAATTACACAAATAGAAAAGGTTTTTCAACTAAAGTAAGGAGCAAGTTTAAAACTTAAAATAAATATTAATTACTCTGTATGTAAGGGGGACTGCGCCTTATCAACACTTTGTTCATTAAACAAAAGTTTTTAGTGCTTTGAAAAATCTTTTCTTCCACTTGCATGTTTTCTTTAAAATTTGGATAAAAGCCAAACTTCATTGTAAAGAGTATGAGCAGACAACCCTTTTCGTACAAAAATTATTCTGTTCACCTAGGTTCCAAATCTGTTCCTTCCTTTCACTTGATAAAAACTCTTTTTTATTTAATTTCTGATTATTATCCAAATCATACCCAGGCCTAACCATGATATAATTTGAGGTACCAGTCCCTTAAATCCCGGGTTAATTGCTTTTAAAACGTGTAAATCAATAATTGTACATTGATTAGTACCGCCCTATGTTGAAATTTGCAATTTCAATTTTGGATGAAATTTGAATATACTTAAAAAATTGGCGATGAATAGTAATTTTGGTGAAAAGTCCTTGTTAATATTACTACTAAAGAATTTCGGTTGGATGAAAAGGAGTATTATTGTTTGTATGACTGTGGATAAAAATTCTGTGAGACTTTCCATCTTCTACATAACTGAAGCCATCAATGCCTCTAGAATAGGATTTTCTTATCGGTAAATAAATTACATACATCCGTTTAAATACAGTGAAGTACTTCATCTAAATTGAAAAAGAAAAATATTACCATTTAAAATTGCTGAAAACTAGGTTCCTAGCAGTATTTGCCCCCCCCCAAAGAAATTTCCTGACGGGGATGATAATAATCTGCCTTGCCTTTTCCACCTATGTGCTTTTAGATATGGGAATGCAAAATTTTAGCTGTATAGAGAAACATTCTAATTAATTCCTACTCCCCCCTAACTCTTTCAACATCTATCTGAAGCCTCAGACAGAGTAAGCAGTTTGTCCATTAAAATGTACTTTTATAGGAATCTACCCTACTCCCACCAAGACAATGACTGACCCCCCTTCATTATAGCTGATATGCAATTATATATCACCAAACGTAGCCTAAATTCATTACAAATAAAGTGAATCAACTTGGTTGAGTCCAGTACTGCCACCGTTTGGCATTACTTTTCTACAGGTGGGAAGCCTAAAATATAGCTGTTGATGCTTTTATATCAATTAGCTTCTCAGAATTTTAAATTTATTGGAAATTCGTTCTCTTCGGGGTAAAGTAGCAGTTTGGAACCCTAAGCCACTAAAACTGTCACCCAACCATCATTGATATTTTGGCCTTTAGCCCCCCTCTGGAATCTTTTCTACCGGTGCCCTTGTTTTAGGGGGCGTTTCCCTCTTTTTTTCAAAAATAAGGCACATTTGTTCAGGCTCGTAACTTATTATTGGTATAATTAAACTTGATGAAACTTATATATTTGAAATCAGCATACAAATTCGATTCTTTGAATATAACTATTTGTATCAAAATTCTGTTTTTTAGAGTTTCGGTTACTATTCAGCCGGGTCGCTCCTTACTTACAGTTCGTTACCACGAACTGTTTTACTGAATAAAAAAACAAGTTTTTTTTAATGAAAGTAAGGAGTACCATCAAAACTTAAAACGAACAGAAATTATTCCGTATATGAAAGAGGATGTCCCCTCCTCAATTCTTTGCTCGTTACGCTAAAGTTTGACTCTTTCTCACAACTCCACTTTATAAAACAATAAAAAAACTTTAGCGTAAAGAGCGGGCGTTGAGGAGGGGACAGCCCCTTTCACATACCAAATAATTTCTGTTCGGTTTGAGTTTTAATGTTGCTCCTTACTTTCAGTTAAAACAAACTTGTTTTTTTTATTTAATTTCTGAGTTTTTTGGAATTAGTGCAGGTTTTGAATTTGGCTCACCGTACATGAATAATTAAAACGAAATTGGCATATTAATTTTACTTTTTTAAACTAATAATAAGCTTATAGTAAAACAAGTTTGATTTTTGTTCCAGTTGTTTAACAAGGACTCTCGAATCACAAAGGCTGTTTAATTAGAATAATAACCTCTTTTAAAAGTTAAAAAAGAAACTTTAGCGTAAGAGTGAGCTACTGAGGGGAGCCAACCCATCTCATATACGTAATATTTTCTGTTCGTTTTAAGTTTTGATGCTGCCTTTTACTTTCAGTTGAAAAAACTTGTTTTTTATTTAATTGCTGATCTTTTTTTAATAATTTTGGGAAATCCAGTTCCCCTCCATTGAAAATTTCAGTCCCCCACGAGACATTTCTCGATGGAAAGATTCTCTCACGTACCTTAAATTAGCAACATTTGCGGAACTAATTTTGTGAGGCATAGTAACGAAACGGCCAAAGAGGTCGAAACTATTTTGATGAAAATGAAAGTCACAAGTTGAGCAATTTTCAAATGACTGAAATGAATGAAAGAAAAGATTTTTAAAAGATATTAGAAATAATTTATGTTATTCCTTTTGTGTATTAATGTTATTCCTTACATCCAATTGGAAAAAAAAAATGTTTTTTTTTATTGGGTAAGAACCACAAGCCGAAGACATACAATATCTTTTATTTATTATCACATAAAAATTATCAAACAGTTCGTGGTAACGAACTGTAAGTAGGAGCGACCTGGCTCAATGGTAATCAAAACTCTAGAAAACGGGGTTTTGATACCAATAGATACATCAAAAGAATCAGATTTTAATGCTGATTTGAAAAATACAAGTTTTATTAAGTTTAATCCTACCCATCAAAAGTTACGCTCCTGAGAAAATTTGGCTGATTTTTGAAAAAAGGGGGAAAGACCCCCTAAAAGCTATGAACCTTAATGAAAATCACACCATAATATTTAGCGTATCAGATAAACCCTACTGTAGAGGTTTCAAGCTCCTATCTACAAAAATGTGGAATTTTGCATTTTTGCCAAAAGAAAGATCACGGATGCGTGTTTATTTGTTTTTTTTGTGGTTTTTTTTCCCCAAGGGGTGATCGTATCGACCCATTGGTCCTAGAATATTGTGGGAGGGCTCATTGGAACGAAAATTAAAAGTTTTAGTGCCCGTATTAAGTGACAAAAAATGGAGGGCAACTAGGCCCCCTCCCACGCTAATTTTTTTCCCAAAGTCACCCAATCAAAATTTTTAGATAGCAATTTTATTCAGTATAATCGAAAATATGATAAATATGTCTTTTAGGATGACGTAATCCTCAGGGGGTCCCCGAAGTCCTCAGGGGGAGGGCTGAAAGTTATGAACTTTACCCAATGTTGACATATAGTATTGGTTATTGGGAAGTATACAAACGTTTTCAGGGGGATTTTTCTGGTAGTTGGGGTCGGGGATTATGTGGGAGGATCTTTCCATGAAGGAGGTTTTCATGGGGGAAGGGACATAGCTATGAAGGGGGTGGCCAGATTTCCAAGCATTATTTAAAAAAAAGATCAGAAATTAAATAAAAAACAACAAGTTTTTCAACTGGAAGTAAGGAGCAACATCAAAACTTAAAACGAACAGAAAATATTACGTATATGAATGGGTTCACCCCCTAGTCAATACCTCGCTCTTCAAGCCAAAGATTTTTTATTACTTTCATAAGAGCTATTTATTCTAATTAAATAGAAAAAACAAGTTTTTTAACTGAAAGTAAGGAGCGACATTAAAACTTAAAACGAACAGAAATTATTCTGTATATGAAAGAGACTGTCCCCTCCTCAACGCCTCGCTCTTTACGCTAAAGTTTTTTATTATTTTAAAAAATAAAGTTGTGAGACAGAGTCAAACTTTAGCGTAAAGAGCGAGGCGTTGAGGAGGAGACAGTCTCTTTCATATAAAGAATAATTTCTGTTCGTTTTAAGTTTTAATGTCGCTCCTTACTTTCAGTTTAAAAAACGTGTTTTTTTATTTAATTTTTGATCGTTTGTGAATAAATACAGGTTTTGATCTTGGCTCACCGTTTATGAATAATTACAACAAAATTGTCATACTAATTTACTTTTATTTAGTTAAATGGCTTTCTTGAAACTTGTTTAATTTTATTTGCGAACGTTTTTATTAGTAGTAAATATACGTAACTTACGAATTAGCTTACGTAACGAACTTCTATATTCATGTATTTTTAATACGTTTATTAGGGGGTTCGCCCCCTAGTCAATACCTTGCTCTTTAAGTGAAAGTTCAAATTTTGTTCCAATTCTATAGAAATGACCGCTTAATCACAAAGGCCGTTAATTAGAATAAATAGCTCATATGAAAGTACTAAGAAATCTTTGGCTTAAAGAGCGAGGCATTGACTACGGGGTGAACCCAATTATATATGTAATATTTTCTGTTCGTTTAAAGTTTCGATGTTGCTGCTGTTGCAGTTTAAATACTTGTTTTTTTATATTAAATTTATGATCTTTTTTTAAATAATGCTGGAAGTACGGCGTCCCCTTCATAGCAATGTCCCTTCCCCCATGAAAACTTCCTTCATGGAAAGATCCTCTCATATAACCCCTGACCCCCCCCCCACTACCAGGAAAAATCTCCCCTGAAAACGTCTGTATACTTCCAAATAACCAATACTATATGTTAACATTGGGTAAAGTTCATTACTTTCAGCCCTCCCCCCGGGAACTTAGGGGGATTAAGTCATCCTAAAAGACATACTTATAATATTTTCGATCATGCTGAACAAAATGGCTATCTCAAAATTTTCATCAGGTGACTCTGGGAAAAAACTGAGCGTGGGAGGGGGCCTAGTTGCCCTCTATTTTTTTCGGTCACTTAAAAAGGGCACTAGAACTTTTAATTTTCATTCCATTGAGCCCTTCCACGATATTCTAGGACCGCTGGTTCGATACAATCACCCCTGGGGAAAAAAAAACAAAAAAAAACAAACAAACAAACAAACAAATGCAAATACAACCGTGTTCTTTATTATGGCAAAAAATGCAAAATTCCACCTTTTTGTAGATAGGAGCTTAAAACCTCTACAATAGGATTCTCTGATACGCGAAATATGATGGTATGATTTTCATTAAGATGCTATAAGTTTTATGGGGTCTTTTCCCCTTTTTTCGAAAATCAGCCAAATTTTCTCAGGCACCTAACTTTTGATGGGTAGGATTAAACTTGATGAAACTTATATATTTGAAATCAGCATTAAAATGTGATTCGTTTAATGTATCTATTTGTATCAAAATGCCGTTTTCTAGAGTTTCGGTTACCATTGAGCCGGGTCGCTCCTTACTTACAGTTCGTTACCACGAACTGTTTGATTAACGGCCTTTGTGATTAAGGGGTCATTTTTAAAGAATTGGAACAAAATTGGAACTTTAGCTTAAAGAGCAAGGTATTGACTAAAGGGCGAAACCCCCTAATATACGTATAAAAAATATATATGAATATAGAAGTGCGTGACGTAAGGTAATTCGTAAGTTACGTATATTTATTACAAATAAAAACGTTCGTAAATAAAATTAAACAAGTTTAGAGAAAGCCATTTAACCAAATAAAAGTAAAATTGATATGCAAATTTTGTTTTAATTATTCATATACGGTGAGCCAAAATCAAAACCTGCATTAATTGAAAAACGTTAAAAAATTAAATAAAAAAACAAGTTTTTTTAACTGAAAGTAAGGAACGACGTTAAAACTTAAAACGAACGGAAATTATTCCGTATATGAAAGAGCCTGTCCCCTCCTCAACGCCTCGCTCTTTACGCTAAAGTTTGACTTTCTCACAAGTCTATTTTTTTAAAAAATAAAAAACTTTAGCGTAAAGAGCGAGGCGTTGAGGAGGGGACAGCCTCTTCCATATACGGAATAATTTCTGTTCGTTTTAAGTTAAAAGACCCCTGAATCACAAAGGCCGTTTAATTAGAACAAATAGCACTTTTGAAGTTACTAGAAATACTTTAGCGTAAAAAGCCAGATATTGACGATGGGACGAACAGCCTCATATACGTAATAATTTCTGTTCGTTTTAAGTTTTAATGCTACTCCTTACTTTCAGTTGAAAAAACTTGTTTTTTTCTATTTAATTTCTGATCTATTTTTAATTAATGGTGGGATATCCAGGATCTTCCTCATGAAAAATTCCCCATGGAGAAATCCTCCCACGTAACCCAATCCACCCGACCCCCCCCCCCCCACTAGAAAAAAAACCCTGAAAACGTCTTTGCAGCCCTTCCCCCGGGGACTGTGGGGGATTAAATCGTACTCAAATAAATAGTTATTATATATTTCGACTATGCTCAACAAAATGGCTATCTCAAAATTTTGATCCGTTCACGGGAAAAAAATGAGCGTGGGAGGGGGCCTAGTTGCCCTCGAATTTTTGGTCACTTAAAAACGGCACTAGAGCTTTTAATTTCCATTCGAATGAACCCTCTCGTAAAATATATGACCACTGGATTGATACGATTACCCCTGGGGAAGAAAAAAATAAAAATAAACACGTATCCGTGATATTTCTTCTGGCAAAAAAATACAAAATTCCACATTGGTGCAGATAGGAACTTGTAACCTCTACAGTATGGTTCTCTGGTACGCTGAATCTGATGGTGTGGTTTTCATAGAGATCAATTAACCTTTAGGGGCTGTTTCCGGCTTTTTTCGAAAATAAGGAAAATTTTCTCAGGCTCGTAGCTTTTGATAGGTAGAACTAAACCTGATGAAACTTATATATTTTAAACCAGCATGAAAATCTGATTCTTTTGATGTATCTATTGGAATCAGAATTCCGTTTTGTTTCGGTTACTATTGAGCCGGGTCGCTCCTTTTAGTTTGTTACCACGAACTGTTTGAAACGTGACCTAGCCATCTTGCCCTTTCCTTCGTTATAGCCCTTGAAAGCGGGATAAAACCACATTTTTCACACAGTTTATTGTTTCATATTTTGTCGGTCAAACGATTACCTACAACTGTCTTTAGACGATTCTTCTGGAAAGCGTCTCCTTTAACCTTTCAAAATGCCCACGATTCAGAGCCATACTTGACTATTGTCGTTACTGCGGATGTCAATGTTACGATCTTAGTTTGCAGAATTATCTTCCTATTGTTCCAAACTTTGTTCAACTATGAAAAATCAACTGTGACCTGGCTAATCCATTTTGTATATCTTGACTGTATCCACTATTTTTACTACTCAGGTAAGTGAAGTGTGGTTTTAGGAAAGGAAAAGGATGCGTTGACCAAATTTCTACTCTTAGGAAAGGAAAAATTTCTTTTCCTTAGGAAGGGAAAAGGATGCGTTGACCAAATTTCTACTCTTTACTACTCAGGTAAGTGAAGTGTGGTTTTAGGAAAGGAAAAGGATGCGTTGACCAAATTTCTACTCTTAGGTTAATAATTGAGAAATGTCTGAATCATAAGACCCCTATGAGCCTCTCTGTCTTATAGATTTTGGACAAATGTTTGACTCAGCCAGTAGAAGAGCTTTCAAGAGGGTTCTTTCTTTGTGTGGTACACCAGGCGCATACATTAAAGTAATTAGTACTATGAACGAAAACAATATTGCATTGCTTTGGTTAAGATAGGAAATGCAATTATTAATGAAGTAGGAACAAAGAATCAAATAGGAAGATAAAACTCTCCTATATTTAGATTTTGCAGATGATTTGAGTGTCTTTGACCAAATGAATATGAATGATTTTGGTGAATATTAAATATTAACTATTTGAATAATTTTTTGGAGGTTTTGATATTTTGGGGTGCAAGAATTATGTTTTAAAATTAATGTCAGTAGACTAAGTTGCTTAGAATTGGGATTAATGAAGGCAAAGAGGTGATGTTTGGAACGAGAAGATGGATCAAGGAGATAGCTTTACTTACCTCGGCAATATGATTAGTAAGGATGGTGGATGCAGTGAGGCCATAAAAATAGAATAGCCAAAGTTCAGGTTTTTTTTTCGAAGTGGAAAAAAGTTTCAAACAAAAGGAAGATAAGTCTGCGAACGAAGAATAGAATATTAGAAGCTATAGTGATGACTGTGATCATGTATGGATCTGAAGCATAGATGCGAAAGACGGAGGTGGATTTTTTCAGATGTTTTCCAGAGGAACTGCCAACGGACATTTTTGGATATCTGTTTGACTGACATAATTTCAAACATGAGCCTCTAGGAAAAGGTGGTTCTATCCTACTTTGCTATAATTAGAGAAAAGTTAAAATGTCTAGGACATGTTTTGCAGATGAAGGACGACAGAATGTCAAAGATCATCTTTTTCGGCAACTCATCAAGGGTCAAACGAAAAGGACTTCGACCTGAATTGGGTGAGAAAAGGTGGTAAGGAAAGATTTAAGAGGAACTGGAATTTCTTCTGAGGGGGTAAAATGGAAGGCTTTGAATAGATTGGGATGAAGGAGCAGCGCACGCAGCTGTAATAATCCCAGGCATGTAATGAGCTTTTAGTAGTAGATAGTAACATTAAGTGAAGCTATTCACTTGATCAATTTTCTTGTTCCCTAGCAACACCTGTTCGTTCTCATTTATTCCTATTCTGAGTAATTTAGTCTTTGTAGCATCGTTTTTCATGACTTAAATATATTTAGAAAATTAAATGTAAGTTAGAAACGCTAACCTCTTTTATCATTACGAAGATTTTGCATTCAAGGACGGGGGTCTTGTAATAGGTCAATTTTCATTTACTGGAAGGAAGATAACAGTGAGGCTGGAACAGATGCAAGGATTTGGGCCCAAATACAGGCTTGGTGAAAAGAACACAGAGCTGGAGGTCTGGATTCCCATGAGAGGGACAGTGCATAATATCCTAGGTTTCTTATGTTGGTACGGTCTCATTTATTGTGTTTACGAGATAATTTTTTTGTGTTTTTATGTGTTTTTTATGATTATAATTAGTCTGAACAATTCTAAATTAGAAATGTAATAGGATTTTCGAGGAAATTATATGTTTTTAATCTGAATTACAGTGCTGAGGGTGAGGGCCGTGCTAGTTATATGTCAAGATTTAGATTGAAGAGATTTTAAAAATATTGGACGAAAAGATGACGCACTAAAACGACAACGCCTTCTATAAAAACTTTATATGCTCCCAGGGTATAACTTAAAACCCTTGCCTTGAGGGTTTTTGGGGAGTGTCCTCCTCAGAAACATATTTTCTATCTAGAAATCAACTACGCTGAACAAAATGGCTATCTCAAAATTTTAATTGGATATGTTTGGGGAATGATGGGCGTTGGGAGGTGGGGGGGCTAGTTGCTTCAATCACTTTTAACCCTTAAAAAGAGCACTAGAACTCTCGATTTCCCTTCAAATGAGCCCCCTTTGAAGTTTCTATGACGATCCCTTCTATATGAAGTGCCTCTGGGGAAAAATAATAATAATAATGATAAACATTGGAGCCGTATGGCCTTTACTATAGGCAACGCTATAGCATTGCCTCTGATCCTGAGTAAAGTAAACATTTATTTATGACTGTACCACTCCCTTTTTTGCCCCCCCCTAACCAAGGTCAGCCACTGAGCCTCTGAATACAATGATATTGTACGATGTTGATTTTTTGCATGTGCCTTTTTTTGCATTTTTGATTTAAATTGAAACTATTAAGATATTATATCTAATTAATGTCAGAAAGAATCGAGCTTAAATTTATCATTAGTCTAAGTAATTTTTATTATATGTTTACCTTACTTTATCTCTCCTTCAGGAAAGTCTAAACTAAAATTTTGAAGATACTATGTCCTCTTTTTTATTTTGCTTTCTAAACAAATTAGTAATTCCTATTTTATAAGAACAAGCAAGACTGAGCAAAGAGGGGTTAATAAGCTAAATAATGTACTTACACCATGCAATTTAAAATATAAGCCACATGCATTGCAAACCGGCTCACCATGCGCATTTCTCCTCCATAATGTTGTGACTTGTGTTGAACAATTACTACAAGTGAGGCCATTTCTTCTGCTGATTGGCTAAAAAGCAAGACAGCATGCATGTTAAGAAACAAATACAGTTTGAAATTTGAGATTCTCTGTCAGACATTTTCACACTTTTGAGAAAATTGCCAAAATCTTTAGGGAGGATCAATAGGGCAATAAATGCTCAATCACGCCTTAAAGCTCCTGAGCTATATTACCCCTGGTCATCCTCCCTCTGAGAACAGCTTAGTGAACAATTTTTTCAATTATCTCAAAAGTGTAAGATTAACAGTGACAGCATGACAGGAATGATGTAGTTTCAATAAATACGTAGCTTCGTATCAAAAACCAAAGGCTGTGGTTTTTATTTTTGTAATTTGACGAAGTTATTGAGCATGTTTGTTTTATTTAAAGAAAAAAAATGCTTTATAAGGCTGCTGGATAGTGTGGGTTTGTTCCGATATATTTTGAGGATTGAATCAAGAATGTTAGGAAAAAATAAGGCCTCTTCCATTTCATTTTTTTTTTAGTAAAAAACTTATTTTGGATAAAGCATGACAATGGCTTAGATTTTAAAATTTGGGCTCAAGCAAATTATTGTTTTGGAAAAGATTGAACCTGGATAGTGAAATATAAAGGCTTACTTTTAATCATTATCTGAGAAGAGATCATTTTCCATTAATATCAGTAAAGGAACTACTAGGGAAAAATTTTCGCTATTAAACTACTTAAAGGCTCAGTACTAGGCGCATGAAGTCTTAAATTTTAGCTTATCTTAAGCCCAAATATATTTTTTTTTATTTCTTAGTCTAATATTGCTAAAATTGAATCATTCAACTATATAAAAAAAAAAAAAAGGATTGGTATGATGCACACATGGACGTACGTAGCTTCTTGTCTAGGGGGGGGGGTCAGCCTATTCTGTGATGAGGGGAGGGGAGGAGCTGAAGTTGTATTGGCAGTTCACAAAACCTTACATTACCAGCAAGTCCTATAATACCTATGAAATATTTATTAATAAGTAGTCACCAAAATCACAAATCATCAATAGGCTTCAGTTTAATCTTCTTGGATTAGAGCTAAAAATTTCCAAATGCTTCTTGTTTGACTTTTGTTATGTCATTCTAGCTGTTTATTTCTCGCTTTTTCAACCATTTACATTTTGTCAATTGAATTTTCAGCCATCTACCTTCTGCTTTTTTAGTCACATCTAGTATAAGTTTGAAATTCTAGGGAAGCAGCTGCCACACACCTGCCAAACCCCCCTCCCTACGCCCATGGATGCACATTCACTGGGACATCAAGGATTTAGTAGTTAGGGGGGGGGGTATTTTTTTTTTTAGTTTTTGGTTCTTCATAATCACAGGGAGTAGAATCTAGAAAGAGTTTCGACTTCCCTTTTTTCTTTGTATCTTTTTTCCATTTTATAAACATAATGTAAAAGCATGCTGCCCATGCATTAAGAGGATAGCTTTCCCCCTGCATCTACCGCAGTCTCATGATATTATAAATTATTTAATGTTTCTTTTATAAGAATAGAACATAGTAATTTCGGATCACTTGGAAGGCTCCAAACCTTCAGTTATGTTGGTGAGTGTAAACCCTCTAAATGTATGTATGCTTCTCACAAATCGTCCTTTCGTCCAACCGTCTAGGGCTAAACGGATAGAAGGTCGTCCGCTGTTGGTGTGGGCGGACGTTGTGAAGAAATATTTAAGGGAAATGGGAACTTCCAGGGCGGGGAGGGGGTATAAAAAGGGAGGCTTTCAATAGACCTCAGGTGGCTTGGTGCTGCGGCGAGTTGTCAGTAATAGTATTAGTTTCACAAATGTATGGCCTATCCTAGACTGAAGATCAAATAGCCTGTTCTTTTCAACATTTTTTTGAAAACGCTCTCTATCTCTATGCGTTCTAACTCATTAAATCCTTAATAAAAGTGTGCTTCACATACTAGTTTTTTTAAATTTGAAATCATATTTATGTTGCTTTCTGTTGGATTTTTCGTGCAAAAACGAACTTGAGTGTTCATGCTAATTCTTTTGGGTTGTTTCTAATCCCCAAAAAAGAACCTATCGCAGTTAGATTTTCCTTTTTTTTTAAATTTCTTTCTTTAATTCGCTATCACTATAACCCTATTTCCTTTCTATTATCAAACCAAATTAAAGGCGAAATTCAAATAGACAGCAAATCTAAAGCTAAATATCTAGATTATAAGAATATTCTTTTGTAATTCTGCATTTTATTCATAATAGATAGGTGAGAACATATCTAATGGTCTTTAGATAGTGTCAACTGAAACAGCAGTGAGGCAGCTTGACTTTCTGTGTTTAACAGCAAAATGCAACAAAAAAAAGGAAAAAAAAACACTCTTATTGCTTTGTTATATGTAAAAAAATTTATTTCAAAAATCGTTTCAGGACAGAGACTTCACCCCATCCCCCTTCAATGAATATGGTCATTACTTTAAATAAGATTTTAAGCACAAAACTTGGAACTAGCGCTCAATGGAAATCGTGCCGATACTGCCATCTATATTGTCTACATTTGCTTGCGGAAATCTATGAAACTTACGAGAGTTGTATATTCGACAATTCAGCGTTGTAAATAAAGATTAAAAACAACCAGCACCATTGGCATGTACCATCTGATGACTTAGCGAATATAATACTAAATTTAACAACATAAAACAAAATTGGATATTCGATAAAAATTAATCTGCTATGTTTTAAGACTAAAGCCAGAACGGGGGTGGATCTTGAGAAAAATCTTTGGGAGGCCAATGTGACAAGGATACCAATAAGAAAATTCTGGAAGGGGGGGGGGCTTTTTGACAAGGGCGCCAATAATTGACCAAATTGACAAATGTATTTTTAAAAAAAAGGGTGAAAAAAAACAAGGAATGAGGATGCCAGAAAAATCTTAGGGGAAGCCCGGAGTCCCCCCAGCCCCAATTTATCCAGCAAAAATCCTTATAAGAAATAATTAATCGCTTTTTTGTTTCCAAAATCTAATTTAAACAAAATCCTATCTATAGAAAGTAGGTCAGCTTGGGAAAATAGTGGGCCTACTGTTGATAACTCCTGTGATTGTCCCCCCCCCCCGTGAATTTTAAAATACCTGAAAAGGCGAGCATGAATTTAGACAAAGCAAAAGAGGGAATAATTTGCTAAAAGCTAGATGACATTGATGACTTTTCTTTTGAAGTGCCAGTTTTCATTCTTGTAAGGTTCCCATACCCTTTAGTATGAGTCTTGTGGTCCAAACTGTAGAACTTCCTGCTAAACACCATTTCAAATTGTATCTTTTCCAGAAACTGAAGTTTTTTTTGGAAGTTATACATTCAACGAAAGTCGATCAACAGATTAAACTGACAGTTGAAGCGCCATTTGGTTGTTATCAAAAAGAAAAAAAACAGACAGTGCGGAATCTTCTGTTGAATTAATTTGATTACTTCTCTCTGATTTTTATTTCTTTATTCCTTTTAAAAAGGGTTCTTGCACCAGAGAAAAAAGCCTGTATACAAATATGCAGAGATTTTAGAATCTGTAATTTTGTTCTGAAAGAATTTATTATCCCTGCTACTTCTCTTTCATCTGTCGACGCTTAGAACTTTTATTGAAGCCCCCCCTAAAAGTGTAAATCTTTATATTTATAAGACCCCTCCCATAAAAAAAGAGACAAAAAAACACTGTTCACTTATTTTTCAGCATTCATAACTCCTTTCATAGCCTACAAGAAAACAAAACCAGTATAAGCTTAAAGTATGTCTAAAAGATCTTCTATTTTTAATTGAAGTAAGTCCTTTTAAAGCTTTTGTGATACTGTTTAAGAACTTGCGAAGGGTCATATTCTCCCTTCGATCTCCTGAGGTTTTAAAATATTGTTTTTCAGTGATTTTAAGATATTTTCCGACTTCTTCCTATTTTTGCAAAAATATCTTCCCAACATAAAAAAAATTAGGGCCAAAAGTATTTTTACAGATTAAGTCACCAAATTGAAATACATACCACTATGGAGTTCATTGGAGGTCGTTTACTTGATGATTGACTTCTTGGCAGTGGTCTGTTTACTCCATTTACTTTGTTGTAGAGGCCGCAGGCGTTGCACAGATAATGACCAGATACATCCTTGCGCCAGAGACTGGTGGATATGTTCCCACAATTGACACATTCTTTTCCTTCTAGGCTGTTCTGACTTTCTAATAAAATGAAAATAATATTTTATTTAGGTATTAAAGAACATATTTTTTGTCAAAACATGACAGAATAACACAATGCCATTAAAATTAGGTAGAAGACATTTTTTTTAGGTGGGGGGGGGAGAGTTCAACTCCTTTATGAAACAATTTTTCCCGTCACTTCCGTATTTTTCGTATAATTAATTTGTCTTATTTTTACTCATTCTCTATACTTTTCTATCTATCTTTGCCCATTTTGCAACCAAAAAATTAATGTTACTGTTTCCAAAAACTGTTTTGATGAATATGAAGCTATCATTTTTACTAAATATTTAATCTCAACCATTCAATAACAAATGGTGTTTGGCGTTCGAAAGCAAGTTACAACTTTTCTGAATAAATGGAAAGGCTGCTATAGATTTTATCGATTATGCCAGATTATCTCTTATACCTCCTCTGTAATGTTTGCGTTATACTTTCAGTTATTTCAAGTTCTCTACTGTTTTATATACTTGAAGATAAGTTTTGAAGATAAGTTATGATGACCCGTTTTGATGCTCTAGCTGAAATTTTCGGTGACCAGTTTTCTTCTCTTTGGTTCAATCCCACTTTCTAGGGCTAATGAGAGAAAGATTGAGATGGCTAGGGCACGTTCTGCGGATTAAGGATGACAGATTGCCAAAGATTGTCCTTTTCAGCCAACTTTCTAGGGCTAAACGGAAAGCATGTCGTCCGCGGTCGGGGTGGGAGGAAGTCATAAAAAAGATTTAAGGGAAATAGAATCTTCCTCGGAGGGTTTAAAGAGTATGGCCTTGGATAGATTGGGATGGAGGGAGATCGTGCATAGCTGTGTTGGCTTCAGGTGGCTTGGCGCTGCGGTGGCTTGTTGGTGGTGGGTTGACCAATTTTCTTACTTCTTTTGTCGCCAGATTGATGTTTTAAATAAAAACTGTACAAATTGAAACTTCACTCAATTCATAGGAGGGTGGATCTCCCCATTGGTGAACGTAAGATTCCTATACATGTAAATAAAATTACAGAAAATTAAATTCGGCCCAAGTTAAAAGGATGATTACTTACCATCGGCTAGATACCTCATTGACTGTCCTTCACAACTTCCTGGGCTTTCCTGGTACCAGACTGCTGAGCTGTCTTGAATATATTGACATGGCTCTGGATATTGACTTAAAGAGTTTAGACTGGAGTACTCGGTAATGTTTGATGCTCCTAAAAGATGAAAGAATCAAATAAACAAAAATGATTCATTATTCTATGTTTAAACACCTTACATAATAGTTAAGATAAACCTCTGTGCTTGTAACTGATGTTTAAACACACATTCCGTACTGGTACAGACTCAGGCCGTGGCAGTTCTACATCGAATATGGTACCTAAGCGACTGATGAATTTGTGATTTCAAGTTTCAGCTGAAGATTGGAGTACTCGGCAATGTTTGATGTTCTTTGAAGCCAAAGCCGGTAAATAGTTAAAAATTAACTGATTTTGCAGTATTTAAATACTTTAAATTGTAATTAAGATTTACTTCTACATTTCTAACTGAAATTTACGCATATTCGATACTGCCACAGACTCAGTCCGTGGCAGAGCTATATCTGCAATAATGCCAAAGTCAGTTACATATCATCAAAAATGGGAAAACTTGATGTTTCTGAAATGTAAACGAAGTAAATAAATAAAAATTGATTAAGTATACCATGTCTGGAGATCTTAAGTAGTGATTAATATTTACATCTCCATTTTTACTGAAGTTTTGCCACAAACTCAGCACTTCCATAAATCAGTCCATGATAGCACTGCATCTTGTACGATGCCTAACAGTTAAACTAACTTCATATTAACATTAAAACTGGAATACTTGATAATTTTCTATCTTCCTTGACGAAAAGATAACTGAATAAATCAAAATTAGTTTACAATGCTCTATCTAAAGACCTTAACTACTAATTATGATGCTCGTCAGTGTTTTCACTAGAGACTCAGCGCTTCCATTGACTCAGTTTATAGCGGCGCTGCATTTGGTACGATAACAAACAGACAAGTCAGTTTTATATTTCTATCAAAGATTAAAGTATTCAATAATGTTCTATATTCGTTGAAGATAAAATAAGCAAATAAATAAAAATCACTGGATCATTAAAGGTCTATAGACTTTAAATAAAAATTAAGATTTTTTTAAAATATATTTATTCTAATATTGTCTTTTTTCCTCTCCGTTCATCATGTTAGTACTCTGCCGGTTAGGTCTCTGTCAAAATTCTATCCTATGATTTGCCTGAAAAGCTTCAAATCTTAAGCTTGTCCGAGTCAATTTTCGGCACTTTTGATTAACTTTTAAATTCGTAGTTTTTTCACAGACTTTTACAGTTTAAAAATTAGAGCGTCTTTACTTTTTGTTACAATTAACTATGTTGAAGTATGAAAGGTCAATTTTTGAAGACAAATTTTTTTTTAAGTTTCTGCTTATCAACTACTGCATCAAGAGATGTTACTTTAAAAAGAGGAAAGGTTAGCTTCTTTCTATTATCATCTCAACTGTTTTTTGTTCCTTTCAGGAACGTTCTCTCATATAGGTCAAATTAATTTATGATACTAAGCTAAATGATCTTCATTTCAGTGAACATATAGTTTAAGAAATGGGATGATAAGGTATAATAGATGTTTAAGAATAAAGAAAAAAAACAATCGATTATTTATTGAAATCTTTTCGAAATGTCTTTTCAAAGCGTACGAGACTGTTTGTCCAGTGTTGCTGGGCTGAGATTCATTTTGTCTGAAATTTGTTGGAAATTAAGCGTTAATGAAAAGAAGTAGCAGATGAAAAGCTATATTAAGCTTTTAAGTTCTTACAAGCAAACGTAACGGGAATAACAAAGGCTATGAGATTAATTTTCTATTTATTAGATAAAGATTTGCTGTTTTAAAATGTGCTTAATTTTCTGGGTCTTTTTTCCGTTTTCAATGTTCACTTCTTAAATTTATAATAAATTAATAAATTGAAACGATTTAATTGATTTGATGCAAAGTTTTCTAATTTCTTTTAGTTTGCAGGCATTTTTGCTGTATCTGCCTTTTCTTCTTTTTTTTTCTTTCTCATTGTGTTTCTCATTGTAAGCCAAAAATGCGAATTTGGCTCATCTTGCTTCGTAATAGACACTTTCGAAATAAATATCTTATCTTATTTTATTTTAATAAAACTTCAAGAAACAATTGGTATTGAATAAAACAATGGATTTAGTTTTCATTGAAGTATTAATAACCATCCAGTACACACGGGGTAATCGCCCTTTACTTTTCATTGGATAAATTGTTTTTTCAATGAAAAACAGGCAGGAAATTTTGAAAATTATCTTCATCTTTTCTGGTACCAAAAGATTTTGGCGGTCTAAATGCATTCAATTCAAAACATCAGGAAGATTTTGAAAATACTGTTTTACCTTATTTCACTGGCCCTTCTCTTTGCCATAACTTTAATTGGCGGACTTGATTATAAAATACGATTAAATCTACACCATGAATTTTTAAGTCCTAAGTTCTAAGTTTAAATACTATTTCTAACTTATTGATTAGGTATCTTGTATATATTTAATTATGAAAAGAGAACTTATAATTGTCTTTTCTTTTTCAACAAAATATTTTGTTTTAATTTATGCCAGTGCAAAATGACGTTAGACTGTTATTGTCACGTTATGCAGTTATTGACGTTATGCTGTTATTGACGTTATGGAGCTATTGCCACCTTATTTTTGATGCTTTATTTTAAGCTAATACTAATAGTCAAGTTTCTAAGATTATAAGTTTTAAGAAACCTTACGCATGACAAGCTGTTTTAAGACTGAGCCTATAAAGTTTTGCTTAAAGTAAGTGAACTTTCCGAACAACTTTAACTCCCGTTGCAAGAAACCAACTAAGAGCAGCGAATATAGATGGTGCTATAGTCTAGAACATATGAAAGATTGAATAGTTAATTCTTAAAATTTCCCTTTTAGTTGGTGCTTTCAGAAAGACTGAAATAACCTTGAATCAGAAATGAAAAACTCAAGTGAAATTTAATTAAAATCGAATAAATTAGTTATATATGTAAGATTGCTCTTTTGGTTTTTTTCTTTTTAGTTTTGTTTTTATATTTTAAAAACGTTTCTGTGTTTTTCTTTTTTTATTTTTTGTTTAAGTTAAGTAATTTCTCTTGTCTCTATTTTTTCCCGTTATTAAAAGCTTCCAGATTTGATGACGGAAAGGTAGTGTGGTGTATATTCAATTTTGTAGTATGTATCTATATGTAATTTTGTTTATTATCTGTTCATTAGGGGGGAGGGGATGTCAAGCAAAACTAAGCATTTTTAGAAGTGATATAAGTAAGTATTTTGGGAGGTATTTATGCAGTTTCCTGAATTTCATAATCTTTTCTGATGGAGAGTTGAATCACTAGATGTTTAGTGTTTCGCCAAACATTCTTTTATAACAATTTTTCGTTTTATGTACATTGAAATATAATATTTATATTAATAAAATATAATATAATTTAGGAATATTCCTTGCAAATAGATGCCACAACTTTCTGTTTCTCCTTGAATGGCATTCTCAAGCTCAAATACAAATAAGGATTTGAATCAGATTCTTTTGATCTTTCACATAATTTTTCATTGAGCTCGAGTATTTTGTGTGGCTTTGCCCCTTTTGCCTCCACCCAGTTGTCCTCGCACCATCTTCTTTACCATTATGATGCATAAATTGTATGCAACTCCAAGGATCATTTCCTTTTTTTGAGAGCCACAGTGTTGTAAATTAATTCTTATAAACTCACTTTTAGAGAAACGCTTTTTTCGAAGAAGAAGTCAAATATTATTGGTAAAATAGTTTTCAGCTTTTGGAAATCATGAGAATATCGTCAATATTTACAATAAGGGATTTTGAGTCGTTTTGTCGCTGATGTTAAATAAAAGAAAGGAAAAATAAAGCATTCCCTTTAAATAAAAGATTAGGTTCATTCCTAAGGAATATGCCCCATTCCTGTAAACTATATACAATCTGAAGCCTACTTGCGATTATTTCAGTTTATCCGTTTGCCTGCGAGTCCAGGGGACATTTGGGACCCCAAGGGACATGGTAGTCTACCTGAGACTCTAATAGGCTTAGGCCTATTAGGCTTAGTTCATTTGTTCGCCTTTGATTCCAAGCAATTCAGTCATACAAGTCCAGTCAACATTGTCTGTTATGAGTCAACCCAGAAATGTTAAACATCCCTAAAGTTCTATGACTATCTGCCTTAGTTCTCCCCCAAGATGGATGGATGGATGATACACTATCTATCAACAAAGGAAAATGACATCATTTAATACTTTCCTGAAAAACGCTTATGCCAGCTGTCCCTCTCTACTCAGACTATCTGTCTTGGATTTTTCTCCAATTAGTCATGGGTGGATTTTAGCAACTTTATTTTAATTCAAAAATCAACGGATCAAAAAAGAGCAAAATTCAAATTTTGCATTCTTTTGTATCCCTATTTATTGTCTTACCTTTTACGTCAACATCCAAATAATGATGTCCAATAGGATTTCTTCCATAAGTACCGAATGCTGGTAAGTGAGTGTCCAGAGCTGCGGAGGACCATGCTTCTTCGACTATTTTTGAACCCGCAGCTGATGAAAGCGTGGTATAGTTTGATGCTGAGTCAAAAGTTCCAGATGGGGCAGGTAACCCCTGCAAAAGAGGTATGTTACCGTGAGTTGCTGTATATTTCAAAGGGTAGATGAAACTGATAAAAGGGAAAATTTTCGATTCCCCCGAAAATCAACAATTAATTCCATCTAGATCAATCTAGAATAACAATAAAGCTGAGAATAGGAACTTGAATAAAACTATTATTTTTGTTAGGGCTTAAGACAGAAAATATAGTTTTGGAAGGAAGATAAAGAATTTAATCTAGAATTCAATCTAATAGGAAACAAGAGAAATATTTTTACACTTGTGTATTTATTTTTTGTTGTATTTATACCTTTTCAGTTTTTTCTTCACTTTAACGCGACAAGAAACGAAGGAAAAAAAATATAAAAAGATAAAATCAAATCAGTTATTTTCAGCCAGGGTATCAGAGGCAACGCTGTAGCGTTGCCTATAGTAAAGGCCATACGGCTCCAATGTTTTTATGTTTTTTCCAGAGGCACTTCATATGGAAGGGGTCTTCGTAAAAACTTCAAAGGGGGCTCATTCGACTGTAAATCGAGAGTTCTAGTGCCCTTTTTAATAGTCGAAAGTGATTGCAGGGCAACTAGCCCCCCCCCCTGCCCATCATTCCACCAAACACATCCAATCAAAATTTTGAGATAGCCATTTTGTTCAGCGTAGTTGATTTCCAGATAGAAATTATGTTTTTGAGGAGGAAACTCCCCCACAACCCTCAGGGCAAGGGTTTTAAGTTATGCCCTGGGGGCATATACGTTTTTTTTTTAAAGAAGGTGTTGTCATAGAAATTTCAAAAAAGGCTCATTCGATTTGAAATTAAAAGGGCTAGGGACCTTTTTAATAGTCGAAAGTGATTGGAGGGCAACCAGCCCCCCCCCCCCCAGCCCATTATTTCCCCAAAAATAACCAATCAAAATTTTGAGATAGCCATTTTGTTCAGCGTAGTTGATTCTCGCATAGAAAATATGTTTTTTGAGGAGGACACCCCCCCAGAACCCGTAGGGTAAAGGTTTTCAGTTATGCCGTGGGGGCATATAAGGTTTTTGTAGAAGGCGTTGTCGTAGAAACTTCAAAAAAGGCTCATTCGATTGGAAATTAAAGGGCTAGTGACGTTTTTAATAGTCGAAAGTGATTGGAGGGCATCTAGGCCCCCCCCCCCCCATGCCCATCATTTCCCCAAACACAACCAATCAAAATTTTGAGATAGCCATTTTGTTCAGCGTAGTTGATTCTGACATAGAAAATATGTTTTTTGAGGAGGGCACTCCCCCAGAACCCTTAGGGCAAAGATTTTAAGTTATGCCGTGGGGGCATATAAGGTTTTTGTAGAAGGCGTTGTCGTAGAAACTTCAAAAAAGGCTCATTCGATCGGAAATTCAAAGGGCGAGTGCCCTTTTTAATAGTCGAAAGTGATTGGAGGGCAACTAGCCCCCCCCCACGCCTATCATTCCCCCAAACAAAACCAATACAAATTTTTGGATAGCCATTTTGTTCAACGTAGTTGATTTTCAGATAGAAAATATGTTTTTGAGGAGGACACTTCCCCACCACCCTCAAGGCAAGGGTTTTAAGTTATACCCTGGGGACATATAAGGTTTTTATAGAAGTTTTATAGGTGTCGTAGAAACTTCAAAAAAGGATCATTCCATGGGAAATTCAAAGGGCTAGTGCCCTTTTTAATAGTCGAAAGTGATTTGAGGGCAACTAACCCCCTTCTCACGCCCACCTTTTCCCCAAACACATCCAATCAAAATTTTGAGACAGCCATTTTATTAAACGTAGTTTTAAGGTCTAGAAATTAGGTCTTTGAGGATGACAACTCCCCACAGCCCTTAGGGCAAGGGTTGTAATTTAAGGATTCTCCGAATCCTTCATATTATTTTATATGGATACTCGTATAAACTTTAGAGAGGGCTCATTTGATTGGAAATTGAAAGTTCTTGTTCACTTTTTAAGAGTCAAAAGAGATTGGAGGGCAATTAGCCCCCCCACCTCCTCCACGCCCTAAATGTATTAGATAAAAATTTTGTTAAAAATAGTTGAAAGGTTAAGTAACAAAACTCTGGCGTCGACAAAACCCCCCGGGCCCGGGGGCAGGAAGGGATTCTCGTATAAACTTCAGAGAGGGCTCATTTGATTGGAAATTGGCAGTTCTAGTCCATCTCTTACGAGTAAAAATCGATCAAAGGGCAAATACCCCCCCCACACCCACTTTCCCCACCCCGCCCTTTGAACTAATTGTGTTTATACCTGAAGGCCCAATGAGATTTAGAATTATTTGGTATTAACACACACTTATTAGGCGTCTGCTCTCCTCCCTAACAAGGAAAGAAACAGAGAGTGTAAGGCAGTGGAGGATCCAGGGGAGGGGCGAGGGGGGCGCCCCCCCACCTTACCTAGTCTAAAGTAATGAAATTAA
Organism: Artemia sp. Qi Xiang Cuo; assembly: GCF_049724085.1. Classification (NCBI taxonomy): domain Eukaryota; kingdom Metazoa; phylum Arthropoda; class Branchiopoda; order Anostraca; family Artemiidae; genus Artemia; species Artemia sp. Qi Xiang Cuo. Next base: position 334,542 of record NC_142802.1, on the reverse strand, counting down.
CTTAATTAACGCAAGACTGCGTCAATCAAACTTGCTCCTAACGCAAGTTTATCGGATCAACCTTTTTGCGCCCCCCCTAAACCATCCTGGATCTGCCCCTGGTGTAAGGGCACTATACATTTTAATTTGTAATTCACTGAACCCCGTTCCAAAGTTTATGCGACCACCTCTTCTACATAAAGTTCCCCTGGAAAAATAAATAAGTATTAATTCATTGAACCCTTATGGCTCTTTACTTAGGTAACGATGTAGCATGGCTTCTGACCTAAAAAGTTGAGTAGAAATTTCAGCTTCCATTTTTATGAATATCTGAAATTATCTTATGGGAATATGTTTGGGGAGCATATTCCACGGCTGGGAAATTTCTGCTGGGTGGAATTTAACGCGGGGGAATTGTCAGCAGGAAAAGAAAATGTTCTTGGAGGGGGGAGGAATTTCCCAGGGGGTGAGTTTTCCAAATGTGAATTATTCAGGGAGGGGACGACTAAACCCATTCGATAATATTCTAAATTTTACATTTGAAAGTAACGGGAATAAAGAATCAATGGAAATGTTAGAGATAGCAATTCAGGTTCCTTTAGACGATTTTGTTCGTGTCTTTTGAAAAAAGACATTTTCAAAAGACAGATTAATTTCATTTGTTTTACTTTCTCTGTGGCTGCTCAATTATGCATGTGAGGGGGGAGACTTCCCGCTCCCCCCCTGTCTCCGCTAAGGTTTCAGTTTTTATCTCTTTCCTTAAAAATGAACGCAATGCGATAAAAGTATAACTCAAAATAACATGTATAGAATAATATATGCACATAACACGGAACAATTAATCAAAATTGCATATTATGAGTTGAGGCTCACCCAAATGATGGACCAGGGGGCTCACCATTCCACAATCTATGAAATCAATCCTGCAATAACTGAAAATATAAAGTATTTTTGAGTATTTTAACGACTTCCACAACTCAAACGTTCCAACATTCTACAGCCCAAAGAGTCTGTCTAATCTCCTAAATCGGGATCGGAGGAGATAAGTGAAGTTCCGCCCCGTATTGGATGAGTCTCCAATATCGCCCTCCCCATCTCCTACTGTCTACACTAAAGTTTTCTTCCTTCTGCCAACTACGCCGCCCTCACCCCAAAGACTTTAATAAGGTAAAGTTTTGTATGGGAAGAACACTTAGTAAATCTATTATAATTATCCAATTATAAGGTTAAAATACATACTCTGTGATAGATGCAAAATTGCTTTGGCACACAAAATCCTGTTAAGATCAATTCTAAACAATAGTTATCCCTTTGTGTCAGCAAGTGAGATGGTCAAAACATCCTTATTGGAGCTATTTTTTCAATCCGTCCAGTGTTGCAAATCGCTGTCCATAAGTTATGCATGCTGTCTATTGTTCATATGTAAGTTTTTTATCAAAGATTTAATCGTATAGACTTTGAAAAAAGCCTCATTCGATTTAAAATGAAAGTTCTAGATCCGTTTTTTAAAATCAATAATAATCGGACAGTAAGCAACCCCCCCCCCATGCAATAAAAACTTGAAACTTTTTGCCATCAAAACCGAACAAAAATTAATTTAAAAAAAACTTAATCAATGCGAACAAACATCAATCAATGCGAACCAACGTACAATATATATTAATGTAAATGAATAAATAAATCTTAAAACGAGTGAAACTTGAATTGAATATGCAAATCAAGTTTGAATCGAATTAAAATAACTACAAACAAGAGTTTGGGTATCGCCTCACTGCAGAAGCCTAAAACCCACTGCGTCATTGGCGCTTTACTGAAAACGAATTATATTACAAATGTTTTCTTTTGTACTTAATATTGAAAATAAATATTAAAATTACTGTAAAATTTTGAACTGATGAGCTTTCAGCAATTAATATCATTATAAATCAAATATTCAGTTTAATTTATTAGTTCTTTCCATGATTGGTCAAGACAAATATAGTTTCACTACAAACAAAATTTGGATACTGCCCCTTTCTTTAACTGCAAAAACCTAAAGCCTTCTGCGTCATTGGCGCTTCACTGAAAATGAATTACTCTTATATTACAAATTTATTCTTTTCCAGTTCTTACAGTATTGAAAATGAAAATAAAAATTACAGTGAAAAAAAATCTTGAACTGATGGATCTTTCAACAATTAATATCATTCTATATTTAATATTGAATTTGACCTTGTTTATACTTTCCAAGACTGTTCAAGACTTATATAGTTTTCAGTAAAGTGCCAATGACGCAGTAGGTTTTAGGCTTCTGCAGTGAGACGATACCCAAACTCTTGTTTGTAGTTATTTTTATTAGATTCAAACTTGATTTGCATATTCAATCTAAGCATTACTCGCTTTAAGATCGATTTATTCAATTATATTATTACTTGTTGTATGTTTTTTGCTATGATTATTTATTTAATTTCTGTTCTTTTTGGGTTTCATTTATTCTTTAATAGTAATTTCTGGTCGTTTTGAGTTTGAATTTTAAAAGGTATTCATATCTACTGAGCTTAATTTTAAAATTGCCTTTACTTTTATTTTAAAAACTTATTTTTCGGAAAGTTTTTTTTAATTTATAAAATGAAAGGACAAAGCTGATATTTCAGCAAAGTCTTTCGCTAAGCCACCCTCAGTAAACAAGGAAAGAAAATAACGTTTTTTTGTTAGGAAACTGTAAAGAAGAGAAAAGATGATTCTGAAGAGAGGACAAACGCCTCTCTTCTTCAGTGCGAAACAAAAAAATATATTCAATAAGTGAATATAGTTTTTTTTTACATTGACTTTCCGCGTTTTATTTTGCTGTTTTTTTTCTTCGGCCCTCTCATTGATTATACTTTTTCGTTTCGCGCTGAAGAAGAGAGGAGTTCCTCTCCTTAAAACAATTGCTTTGTTGTATTCTGTTAGTACTATCATTTGGCCTTTAAAACCCCATTTTTTCTCGTTTTTCTTTCTTTATGTTATGTCAAGCCAATGTGGTTTAAGAAATTATCTTCTTAATGATCTGGGTGTTCAAAAGCGTGGAAGTGAAACACAGAACTAAAATTGTTATTTTTACTTTTAAACCCTAAACAAGTATATAATTGAAGGTTTATATTTGTGTAGCCTTTACCAACTGTTGACGGGTGTTACCTTGCTGATTGACAGTATTTTTTTTACTTTAATGTTTTTCTTATTACTTTGACTTTCGAATTTTTAACACAAATCTAAATTTTAATAAGTTGAAGATATACTTAATTTAAGCTTGTTTTTGCTTTGGCAGTGCTACTGAGTACCAATGTACTACGTGTGGTGCTATTTCTTTTAAACTTATAAAATACCCGTGTTGAAATGTCGAAAGTTGAAGTCTTTAGTTTTATGTTTTTGGGTATACTTTTAGAAAACTGGAAGTAATTAGAGCAGTCTTATTAAGGAGATAATATAAAAAAAAAGATTCATTAGCCTTAGACAGAGCAAGACAATCCATACTATTCCACGATTAAAGAAAATGATTAGCTATACCATTTAAACAGAGTGTTCAAGTGATATAGAAGCATAAACATTCACATAGGGGATAAGAGGAAAAGTTATCCCCTCCTAAATATGTTCATTCAATCGGTAAAAATTTATTAGTCTTCTAAATTGCAGCACAAAGATTTTAGCTCAATTGTCACCCTTTATTGTTAATTAAATAAAAAAAAAGTTTTTTTTAACTGAAAGTAAGGAGCGACATTAAAACTTAAAACGAACAAAACTATTCCATATATGAAAGGGGATGTTCCCTCCTCAACGCCTCGCTCTTTACGCTAAAGTTTTTTATTGTTTTAAAAAGAATAGTTGTGAGAAATAGTCACACCTTAGCGTAAAGAGCGGGGTGCCAAGTAGGGGAGAGCCCCATATACGGAGTCATTTAAGTTCATCTTAAGTTTTAATGTCCCTCCTTACTTTCAGTTAAAAAAAACTTTTTTTTTATTTAATTTCTGAACGTTTTTGAATTAATGTAGGTTTTGAAGATTTATTACCGTACATGAATAATTAAAACGAAATTTGCATATCAATTTTACTTTTTTTTAACTAACAATAACTTTATAATAACCTAAGTTTGATTTTCTGTTCTAGTCATTTAAGAATGACTCCTGAATCATAAAGGCTGTTTAATTAGAATAATAACCTCTTTGAAGTTAAAAAAACACTTTAGCGTAAGAGCGAGCTATTGAGGAGAGGCAACCCCCCTCATATACATAAATTTTTTCGTTTAAGTTTTAATGTTACTTCTTACTTTCAGTTGAAAAAACTTGTTTTTTTATTTAATTTCTGCTAGTTTTTTAATTAATGCTGGGAAATCTGGCGCCCCCTTCATGGAAAATGCCCTTCCCCCATGAAAAATTCCTCCATGGAAAGATCCTCCCACGTAACCTTCTCCACTCGACCCCCCCCCCCCCCCACCAGAAAAAAAACCCTGAAAACGTCTGTATACTTCCCAATAACCAATACTATATGTAAACAATGGACGAAGTTCACAACTTGCTTTCCTTTCCCTGGGACTATGGGGGGACTAAGCCATCCTCAAATACATAGTTACTAGATTTTTCGACTATGCTAAACAAAGTGGTTATCTCAAAGTTTTGATTGGGTGACTTTGGAAAAACATGAGCGTTGGAGGGGGCCTAATTCCCCTCCCGTTTTTTGGTGACTTAAAAAGGATACTATAACTTTTCATTTTCGTCTTAATGAGCCATTTTGCTATATTCTTCGACTAATCGATCGGTACTATCACCCCTGGGGAAAACAAAAAACAAACAAATAACTACGCAACCGTTATACTTATTCTGGCAAAAAAAAAAAAAAATACAAAATTCGACATTTTTGCTGATAGGAGCTTGAAATTTCTGCAGTAGTGTTCTCTGATACGCTGAATCTGACGGTGTGATTTTCATTAAGATTCTATGACTTTTAGGGGATATTTCCCCCTTTTTTGAAATTAAGGCAAATATTCTCAGGCTCACAATTTTTGATGGGTAAGACTAAACTTGATGAAACTTATATATTGAAAATCAGCATAAAAATAAGATTCTTTTGATGTATCTATTGGTATCAAAATACCTGTTTTTTAGAATCTCGGTTACTATAGAGCCGGGTCGATACTTAAGTAAAGTTTATTTCCACGAACGTTTTTATTTTGAATCTCATTATAGTTTTACAAGAAAAATTTTTGTGGTATTAAAAAAAACAAAAAAAAACCGGTTACCAACTATAAAGTCCAAAATTAGTCTTCGTAGTTGTATCAGGCAACATGGAAGGAGATGGGCTCGAGAAAGCCTGTTTATCACAAAATTGACAACTGTGGGAAGAATCTTCAAGAGCTAAATATGCCGTAACAGATGTTGATCCTCAATTTTGAGCTAAGCGTTTGCATTATGAGACAAGTATAAGCCAGAGGTACTTAAAAATTTCGGCTAATTATACCTCTACAGAGACAGATGTTGAGATTTGTGGGTAGAGCGAGCAGGACTCCAATGTCTAAGATAATTTTTCTTTGCTCGACGATACTCTTGTATTATTTTTATATTTTTAAGATGCGGGAGAGGGTCCTTAAGAAATTCTTGGGCAGACTAATCCCGTTGGTTTTTTCATTTCTGTATACTTGCAGACATCAGTTCACACACACTGAACTCCCCCACCTACTTCAAGATATGGTTGATAAATTCTGCTGAATTTGAACGTTTCTAACTTCTAGCGCACAGATCTTGTTAACTTTAGGCGCATTAGAATCTTTGCAAGTTCGGAATGACACACCCCAGGGGGTAGGGACGATATAGGGAGTTACATGTCACCCATCCCCTTCCCCCTGCCTTTTAATTGACACCACTGATTTTGCTCTAGAAATTTTAATAAACAGAGAGCTTGTGAAGTGGCTTCCTTCTTTGTCTAGTAAGAATAAGAAAATATATCATAATTAATGTCTTCAGAAAAACTTCAAATTTAGAGGCCAACTTACCTGACAATCAGTCGTCCTTGGAGGGGATGGGACACTATATACATGAGCTGTCTGATGCTTAAATGAGTATATATCGATTTTTGGATTATCCTTATAGTATTGTGATGCCGAAAATTGTGATTGCATAAAATTTTCATCTGTCAAATATGATATCTCCGGTAATACTGACAAGGACGAATTCTGATCATAATATGGCATTGTGTGCATATTGTCCAGATTATCATATTGAAAATTTTCGGGATGACGTAATAATCGCATATCATCCTCTCCTTGGTTGGTATAAGTATTATCAGAAAACTGTGATTGGTACTGTTCGTCCATAAGTACTGGGTCGAGATGTTGAGCTAGTGTGAGTTTAAAGTTTTCAAGTCGCCCTCCACTACTGACAACAACAGAGCCTTCATAGTAATCATTTTCATCTTTACTCTCGTACACCCTACCCCTTACATCACTATTGCTAAATCTTTCTATATATTCATGTTCGTCTTCTGCACGCATTGTATTGGGGTAGTGAAGGTTATGGACTGCTGTTTCTGGCGTAACTGGCCTTGGTGTTGGTGGTATATCGTTTTCAGTTGGAAGGTAGGCTTTCACAGATTCTGGAATATTATCTCTTTGCTGAAAATTTAAGTGAGAAGAGCTTTGCTCAGTGTAAGGGCCACAATTTATACTTTTGATTTGGCAAGAACTACGATCAATAAATTTTCTCTCAACAGGACTTGTTCTTAATTCTTTCTGGTCTTCTAAAGGGGCTGGAGACGTCCATTCATCACTTCTTTTTTCATTAATTGATACACTTTCGTTCTGACTCTGGATATCACTGTTGATTCCAGGTTCAACTTTTGTTGGGGTTAATTGATGAGCTGATAGCACATCTTCAGTGTCAGGATTTTCAAATCTTTCTTTCTTCTCAGCCAGAACATGATCATTTTCGGGCTTGGTTTGATCTTCCATTTAGTCTTATGAGTAAATGACAGAAGAAATCAAGAAGTGTATCTAAAATAGACAAAATCATTAAATTTTGACTTTCTGTCAATTCGAGTACGTTTGTTTTATAAAATCATTCAGGAATATTTTTAGATCGATCAAACATCCAATAATAAACACTATTTCTGTAAATACTACCATCCAAAGGAAGCCATCGAATTCAAAACCCTAAAAAACCCCACTTCAAAATTTATGACGCTTTAAGGCTCTTTTACAAGGGCAGTCTGTTTAGATAACTGGCTTACTAACCATCACTCTAACTTTCACTACTACCCTTTAAGTTTTAGTTCCCCAAATTTTGGTATGTTAGGTTTTTTGGGGTATGTATGATAATTTTGGTATGCTATTTAAATTTTGGTATGTATGATAATTCTGGTATGTTATTTTTGTTCTCCTTTGGTCTAAATATATCAACGAGAGACAAAAGCTTGCCAATCACCTTATAGCTGATTTTCAGTTATATCTGTCAACGGAATTAAATTCTTGGCATTTTAATACAGAGTTTTTAGATTAAAAATGATTGTTTTTTAATCGTTAAAAAACGAACGAATCTGATGGTATAAGCATCTTGTCCTTTTTGTGAAAGTTACAACTACAGACTTGTCACAAAATCATTTATTTCAGAGGGAATACATACTTTAATATGCTCAAAGGAGCACCAAGTTTTAGTCAATTATGGTGTCGTGAAATCAAGCAACGTATACTCACATATACTCATAGTTCGAGGGCGATTCAGAAACTAGGGAACTTTTTGTAATATAACAAAAACTAGGTTCAGGAAAAATATTTTATTATATAAATCTGAAAGAGTAACTAAAATGCTACTTTTATACATAGTCACCAAACAATTTAAGGCACTTATCATAGCGGTGGACAAGCTTCAAAATTCCTTCGTCATAGAAATCCGCCGCCTGGGATCTCAGGCACTCAGTGACGCACGTCCGGAGCTCGTCGTCGTCATCAAAACGCTGTGTCGCTAGCCAGTTCGTCTTCTTTGGGAACAAGTGAAAACGACTCTGTGGTAAGTCCGTATTGTAGGCTAGATGTGAGGAAATTCTCCATTTAAATGAGACAAGAAGCTCTGCAGTTTGATTTTCTGTGTGAGATAAGATATTCTCATGAAAAAAACAAAATATTGGATGATAAATTTCCTTTGCGCTTTTTTTGCTATGCTCGTCTAATCTTGTTCAATGTTTAGCAGTACCGATCAGAGTTGATTGTTGCACCATGCTCAAGAAAGTCAATAAGCAGCACAGCTTGCCTATCCCGAAAAACAGTAGCCATAATCTTCCTCGCTGACAAGATTTGCGATTTTTTTTTGGTTTTTGGGGGGAATTCGTGTGCCCCCACTCCAGGACTGCAATTTTTTTTCGCAATTGACGTGCTAAACCCATGTCTCATCACCCGTTACGATTCAATCCAGTAAAGAATCACCATGTGTGTGGTAAGCGTCAAGACATGTTAAGGCTGCTCCCATTCGGTGACCCTTATGGAGGTCTGTAAGCATTTTTGGCAACCATCTTGCACAAAATTTATGATAGTCAAGCTTGAGAGTCACGATTTCAAACAACAAAGTCCGTGAAACTTGTAGGAATCAAAGCGAAAGCTCCGTTATTGTGAAGCGATGGTTTTCACGAATCTTCTCATCAACTTTGGCGAGAAGATCGTCTTCCCAATGCTCGGAAGTCCACTCCTCTCTTCATCATGCACGTTGGTTCGACCATTTTTAAACCGGATGCACCATTTTCGCACTGAACTTTTATTCTTGACGTCGTTGCCATACACTTCGCACAGTTGTCGATGAATTTCTATTGGTTTTTGCTAACAAAAACCGTATTACGGACCGCACTTCACAACTGGCGAGATTTGAAATTGCATCGCACCTTTTAAATTGGAATATGGGGCAAACGGGCAGCGCAGAAATATTTTCGTTCTTACGGCCGGATGCCGACTGAAGCTACGAGCACGCGCACACCAAAACGTATGTGATCGCCTCGCGCCTAACGGCGTCGGACGGGAACGTTCCCTAGTTTCTGAATAGCCCTCGTATATACATACCCTGCAATACCCCGTATTTTATTATTTATTTTTACTTGAAAGTCTTCTAATTGATTAATTTTCAGAAATTTGATTTTATTGGTTAAAGCATGACCAAATACCAATAGAACCACATACTGAACTGAGGGAAGCCACCATGGTCGTTGGTGCAAATGCGTCAACAATGGCAGCCGTCCTTGTGGTTTCAGTTCGATAAACTAGAATTTAAAAATAGGGATAAAATACTTTTTAATAGCCAGTGTATAGAAATTCTCAAAAAATACCAGATATATCGGTCAGATATACAGTGGCTGTCATCAGTAGTAAAACTAAACTATAATAATTTAAAACAAACGTTTGTATACGAAATCAAATAAAACTACATATTGTTTAATTTTCTAATTCTTTTCAAAGCAAAGGCAAAAGCTAGCTTCTTTGACCTTCTTGGATTCAGTTCATTAGCGTTCAATGGTATAACATTTGGACAGAGGTCAACTAAATTGGGTGAATTGAATTTTACTCTGTCAGATTTTAATAAATTATCACAGATAGAATTCAGCCCAAATTCAAAAACAATATTCTTGAATAAGATTTTCTTTATTTTAAGAGTATAACGAAAATTTTTGCTTTAAACCCCGATCCCTAAAAATCAAATCGACATTCTCGAACAAAATGAAATGGTCTGGGAGATTGAAAATATTTTCTGAAAGGGCTGAAGTAAAATCTTCAGACTTAGAATCTTGCTAAAGTCTTGCTTAAAATCTTACTTAGAATAAAATTCTTAGAATTAGAAATACTTTAGAAAGTGCATTTTTTCAAGGGTGGTAATGAATGCAAAATTGAATTTTAGAAAAGGAGCTAACGAGTGGGGTCAAAGTCTACCCCAAATTTAAGATAGCACCAAATCAAATAGTTTGTAGAAGCAAACTGTAATTAGAGTGGCTCTTGTTAACAGAACTCTAAAAAATCTAGTTTACATTAGAATATACACATCAGCCGAATCTACCATTGATCCTTATTCTAAATACGTAAAAAATTTGATCAATTTTAAATTTCCGAAAGGAATAAAAAATAGTATACAAAAATGTGTACAAGTTTAGAAAAGGGGTTTAAAGATGTGGTAGTTAGTAAAAATAATTATTTTAGCCCGATCAGGGCCAAAATATTATAATAGGCAGCGCAATTGCGCTGCCTAAGTAAAGAACGATATTGGCACAATGTATTATTTATCTTTTTGTTTTTTTTTTCCATACCAGGGCACTTCATATCGAAGGAGTTGTCGTAGAAACTTCGAAAGGGGCTCATTCGATTGGAAATTGGAGTGGCTAGTACCCTTTTTAAAAGTTGAAAGTGATTTGAGGGCAACTAGCCCCCCACGCCCATCATTCCCCCAAACACATCCAATCAAAATTTCAAAATAGCCATTTTGTTTAGCGTAGTTGATTTCCAGATAGAAAATAGGTTTTTGAGGAGGACACTCCCCCACAACCCTCAAGGCAAGGATTTTTAAGTTATGCCCTGGGGGCGTATAAGAAAGATGCTGGAAAAATGTATTATTTATTATTTTTTCCTTTAGAGCAGGGCACTTCGTATCGAAGAAGTTGTCGTAGAAACTTCGAAAAGGGCTCACACAATTGGAAATTGGAGTGGCTTGTGCCCTTTTTAATAGTCGAAAGTGATTGGAAGGCAACTAACACCCCTTCCACACCCACCATTTCCCGAAACACATCGAAAAAAATTTTGAGATAGCCAATTTGTTCAGCGTAGTTGATTTCCAGATAGAACTTATGCTTTTGAGGAGGACACTCCCCCACAGCCGTCAGGGCAAGGGATCTAAGTTATTCCCTGGGGGTATATAAGGTTTTTATAGAAGGCGTTGTCGTAGAAACTTCAAAAAAGATCATTCGATTGGAAATTCAAAGGGCTAGTGCCCTTTTTAATAGTCGCAAGTGATTGGAGGACAACTAACTCCCTTCTCACGCCCTTTTTTCCCCGAACACATTCAGTCAAAATTTTGAGATACCCATTTTATTCAACGTAGTTTTAAGTTCTGGAAATTAGGTCTTTGAGGAATACAACCCCTCCCCCCAACAGCCCTCAGGGCAAGGGTTATAAGTTATGCCATGGGGGCATATAAGGTTTTTATAGAACGCGTTGTCGTAGATACTTCAAAACGGCCTCATTCGATTGGAGATTGAAATGGCTAGTGCCCTTTTTAATAGTCGAAAGGGATTAGAAGGCAACTAACACCCCTCCGACGCCCACCATTTCCCCAAACACATCCAATAAAACTTTTGAGATAGCCATTTTGTTCCACACAGTTCAAAGTTCAGGAAATTATACCTTTGAGCAGGACATTCCCTCCCACAGTCTTCATGGCAAGGATTATAAGTTATGCCCTGGGGGAATATAAGGTTTCTATTGAAATCTTTGTCGTAGAAACTTGAAAAAGGGCTCATTCGATTGGAAATTCAAAGGGCTAATACCCTTTTTAATTGTCAAAAGTGATTTCAGGGCAACTAACCCCCCTCTCACGCCCACCTTTTCCCCAAACACATCCAATCAAAATTTTAGATTTTGATACATATGAATGTGCATTGTCAGTTTAATATACATATACTGATATTTAGTAATCAAAATACTAATATTATTTTATTTATTCAAGTTATAAAAGTAAAAACATTTATATTTTTTCAGTAAAGTGCAAAACATGTTCTGACCTTGGGAAGGCGTAGGGAGTTTTGAGCCCAACTTATGTTATTTTATAAAAAATAATTATTTATTTTTTTGTTTTTGTTTCAATTCCCGGGCTCTTTGTATCGAAGGAGTTGTCGTAGAAACTTAGAAAAGGGCTCATTCGATTGGAAATTGGAGCGGCTAGTGCCCTTTTTAATAGTCGAAAGTGATTGGAGTGCAACTAGCGCCCCCCACGCCTATCGTTCCCCCAAATGCATCCAATCAAAATTTTGTTCAGAGTAGTTGATTTCAAGATAGAAAATACGTTTATGAGGATAACCCTCCCCCACAACCTTCAGGGCAAGGGTTTTAAGTTATGCCCTGAGGGCATATAAGAACGATGTTGGCACAATACATTATTTGTTTTTTTTTTCTTTTAGAGCAGGGCCCTTCATATGGAAGAAGTTGTCGTAGAAACTTCGAAAAGGGGTTCATTCAATTGGAAATTGGAGTGGCTTGTACCCTTTTTAATAGTCGAAAGTGATTGGAAGGCAACTAACACCTCTTCCAGGCCCACCATTTCCCGAAGCCCATCCAATTAAAATTTTGAGATAGCCGTTATGTTCAGCGTAGTTGATTTCCAGATAGAAGTTATGTTTTTGAGGATGACACTCTCCCAGGACCTTCAGGGCAAGGGTTGTAAGTTATGCCCTGGGGGCATATAAGATTTTTGTAGAAGGCGTTGTCGTAGAAACTTCAAAAATGGCTAATTCGATTGGAAATGCAAAGGGCTAGTGTCCTTTTTAATAGTCGGAAGTGATTGGAGGGCAACTAACCCTCCTCTCACGCCGACCATTTCCCCAAACACATCCAAGCAAAATTTTGAGACAGCCATTTTGTTCAACGTAGTTTTAAGTTCTGGAAATTAGGTCTTTGAGGATGACAACCCCCCAATAGACTCAGGGCAAGGGTTGTAAGTTATGCCGCGGGGGCATAACTTACAACACATCTAATCCCCAAACACATCTAATCAAAATTTTTAGATAGCCATTTTGTTCAGCGTATTTGATTTCCAGATAGAAATTATGTTTTTGAGGAAGGAACTTCCCAACAGCCCTCAGGGAAAGGGTTGTAAGTTATGCCCTGGGGGCATATAAGGTTTTTATAGAAAGCGTTGTCGTAGAAACTTCAAAAATGGCACATTCGATTGTAAATTTAAATGGCTAGTGCCATTCTTAATAGTAGAAAGTGATTGGAGGGCAACTAATACCCCTTCCACGCCCACTACTTCCCCAAATACATCCAATCAAAATTTTGAGATAGCCATTGTGTTTCATGCAGTTTAAAGATCAGAGAATTATACCTTTGAGCAGGACACCCCCCCCCCACAGTCTTCAGGGCAAGGGTTATAAGTTATAAGATTTTATTGAAATATTTGCCATAGAAACTTGAAAGGGATCATTTGATTGGATATGCAAAGGACTAGTGCCCTTTTTAATAGTCGAAAGTGATTTGAAGACAATTAACGCCCCTCTCATGCCCATATTTTCCCCAAACACATCGAATAAAAATTTTTAGATAACCATTTTTGCCCTTTACTTAGATAACATAACTTGCACTTTACTGAAAAAATACAAATGAATGTGCATTGTCAGTTTAATATACATATACTGATATTTAGTAATCAAAATGTTAATATTATTTGATTTATTAAAGTTATAAAAGTAAGAACATTTATATTTTTTTCAGTAAAGTGCAAATTATGTTCTGGCCTTGGGAAGGCATAGGGGTTTTGAGCCCTACTTATGTTAATATCTGCTCGTTTTGAGTTTGACTCGTTTATTTATTGTAATTACCGTTTGTTTTGGGTTTCATTTATTAATCATTGCTGATTTGAGTTGGTTTCACGCTTCGTAGATTATTTGATTTTATTTTTGCTCATTTTTGTTTAATAGAGTTCTTTACTTTTCTTTGAAAAACTTATTTTGTGGAAAAGCTTTTTTAATTAATCCTAAGAAAAGTCTAAGAATTGCTGCATGGGCTTTTATATGGCCGAACAGTCTCTCATGTGTACCTGGGTGCGGAGTATGACCCTCGTCCCTAAACATGCACGGAGCCATAATTACGTACTGTTATTAGACACTGTTTATCCAATAAAACTAACGGTTATAGAGTACCACAGAGTCGAACAGTTTATGGTAACGAACTGTAAGTAGGGAGTGACCCGGCTCAATAGTAACCAAAACTAAAAAATGTTGATACCAATAGATATATCAAAAGCATAAACTTATTATACTGATTTCAAATATATAAGTGTTATTAAGTTTATTTTCACCCATTAACGGCTACGAGCCTGAGAAAATTCACCTGATTTTCGAAGAAATGTGAATCACTCCTTAAATATGATAGAATCTCAATGAAAATCACACCATCAGATTCCGCGTATCAGAAAACCTTACGGTAGAAGTTTCAAGCTCCTATCTGCACAAATGTGGATTTTTTTTTCCAGAAGAAACATCACGGATGCTTTTTTATTTTATTTTTTTTTGTTTTTTTTCCCCCAGGGTTGCCCGGTTCGACGCAGTGGTTCTAGAGTATCGTCTTATGGCTCATTCAAACGAAAATGAAAAGTTTTAGTGCCTTTTTAGGTGACTAAAAAAGATTGGAGGGCAACAAGGGCCCCTCCCCTAACCTTTTTCCCAAAATCGTCCGAACGAAATTTTGAGATAGACATTTTGTTCATCATAGTTGAAAGGTTCAATAACTATGCCTTTGTATATAACATACTCCCCCCACAGCCCCAGGGTGAAGGTCTTTAAGTTATAAAATTTGCCCATTGTTTACGCATAGTATTTGTTATTGGGAAACATGCATACATTTTAGGGTGGGGAGCGAATTTTCTGCAGGTTTTTTTTTCTGCGGGGGAATTTTACATGGAAGGGAAGTTTTCGGGGGGGGGGGGGAAATTCTCAGGGAAATTTATACACTGAGGGGAATTTGCATGAATTCCTATATAAAATTATTTTTATAAGTCTTACTTTCTCTTTTTCGTCTCAATTTTGCGCGTGGAGTTGTTAAGGGTAATTGTCCTGGGTAAATTTTCACCGGGATCGAATTGTCCAAAAAATATTTCCTTAGGGAGTGTATTTATCCGTGAAGATGGGGCCAGATTTCCTTAGACTATTAAAAAAAACGATCAGAAATTAAATAAGAAATAAGTTTTTTCAACTGAAAGCAAGGAGCAATATTAAAACTTAAAACGAACAGAAATTATTACGTATATGAAGGGGGCTGCCTCCTCCTTAACACCAGGCTCTTTACTTTAGCGTAAAGAGTGAGATGTTGAGGAAGAGGCAACCCTCTTTAATAATTTCTGTTCGTTTTAAGTTTTAATGATGCTCCTTACTTTCAGTTAGAAAATTGTTTTTATATATTTAACTTCTAATAGCACCACCTGTCAGAATGGAGGCCAGCAGATTCCATTGTGGGGAAAGGGGTACCGAAGGCCTACAAAAAGTGATTTTAGTACCATGTTTTCAAATTTTCTATGTCAGGAACTTATTTCGTTAAGATAAACAATATAAAGGCTCTTATAAAATATAATTTTTGTTCGATTTAAGTTTTAATTTTGCTCTTTCCTTTCATTTGCAAAATATTTATGTTTTTATTTCACCCATGAAGGTCAACCATATCGAGGTTATCTTTTGTGCATAGTTCTCCCAGGATTACATTTCTTGTTGAGTTTTTCCTTTTCTATTTTTTTTTTACTTCGTTATTTAGATTTTCATTCAGGTTGAAAAGTTAAATTATTGTGCCCAACATGTGCGGGCTGAGCTCTCCGTTAGGGGTGTATTATCAAGTTTAATTAACGCAAATTGCGTTAATTAAGTAACTTACACTACTTTAAACTACGTTGGGGGGGCCCTCGCCCCCTGGATCCACCACTCAACAATTACAGCAAATGGTTTCCACTGATTTTCCAAGATTTTACACATGATTACCAATATAATTCATATAGTAAATCTGTTGTTTCTTTCCAACCTCTGCCCTTCCCCTCTCTTCAAATTAATTTACATGTGCCAGCCTGTAGTCATAGACGTTTAGCAATAATAGGTATCATTTTGAAGTTGTACTGTGGGGCCTAGTTTTCTGAACTATCACAACAAATATATGACCTGATTTCCACAAAATCAGGTCATGGTTAAATACTTTTCAAAGGTTTTGGGATATGCCTTTGAAATTGAGATTTAAGGGTGCACTCATTTAGCCAGCTCTTTTCTTAGAAATATCTAGAAAGAAGTTCATAATAAATAGGGGACTGGGTTGTTCAAAATTTGCCCAAAATTTACTAAAGATTTGATCCTTTGTATTGTGTCACTTGCTTTCCTTCTTCTTCTACTTTTGTTAGCCTTCTCAATAGATTTCTGGAGGGGAAAATGATAAGAGCCAAGAAGTTTGATTGTGATTCGTTTGAGTAAAGAGGAATCGATTTTGTCGGAGCCAACGAAACTGGCGGGGGAGAATGCCAATCTGAAAGACCGTATTGAAAGAGACAGAATCAATGAAAGATATAGGAATTATGTTAAACTCGTAAAGATTTTAGAATCTCATTAGAAGGCAAGTCCCTCCCCCTTTCTATAGCGGACGTACCTGGATGGGGGAGGGCAGTGCTGCTAGAAAACATCCATGTTTAATCTCTTTCCAATAATATTTTCGCTTTTAAATAGGTTATCAATTTTACGTCTAGGTGACTCATGTCCGAACTGGCCGTCCTCAAATGACATCCTTGTATTACCATCTTATAAACTTGCAATTTATAAGCCCTTGCTTTGCGTTTTGCACTCCTAGAAACCTACCTAAAGTAAGGCACGATGATTTGGGTATTTGTTGGTGATGCATCTTTAGACATTATTAAGGTTTAAAAAAGATTCACTTTTTTTAGGAAAACAGAGGTACCTCAAAAACAAACTACTGAGACAAACTGCAGGTGGCGATTCAATCAAAACCGCGGGTGGGGACCGGGCTGTTAAAATTTTTATTGTTGCTTTTTAGTTCATAAAAACAGTAACAAACTAAACAAACTTACTAACCAATGTGCAAAGTAATTTATAAAGAAAAGCATTAGAAGCAAAAAAAAAATTTAAAAGAGGCTAAAATTAACTTAATGGACATTATGAGCCCGGACCATCCCAATGGCCTGGGTTAGGTAAATACGCACAATTTCTAGAGAATTTATTATTTCAGGGGGGCTCAATACCCTCTTTCTCTTGCGTAGGGTCCCTCTTCTAGACACCTCGACTGACTCAGGAAAATAAAACACCGAAGGATCCAGTATTTTACTTATTTTTCTTACTTTAATGTGCATCTTCCTTTGGCAGGAAGATGCATATTGCATAATCTATTAGCATAAAAGCAATTTTATGTACAAAAATTGGTAAGTGATTGAATAAATCTTTGTACAGATACAAGGCCGTCATCAAACAAGATTTATCGTAATGTGAACCTTTTCACTTGATAAGTTATCATTATACCCTAATCAGTTCACACATACTCAAATAATATTGATAATCAGTTAGGCTGATAACTTTAATCAAAAGAAAAATTATTATCAAAACGAAAAGATACTAACTTTTCCTTAACTCCAGAGTCAGATATAGAACATTAACTGATAATATCTTTTACATTACTGATAAGTCCCCACTAAGCGTTTGTGTGCTTACGTAAATTCGGACCGAATCCTTCTCAGTTTTACCTTGGAACTCATAAGCCGTCAGCCAATAAAAAGCAACTAAAATTGCCAGCCTCAAGTTGACTATGATTCCTAGTAAACTAGGACACAGTAATGAGATCATTACTTTTCTATAGTCATAAGATCAGGCTTTTGGTAGAAAAAGAAGGAGAAATTTTGGCAATCCATGTATATGACTCAGATAAACATTTGTCTCGAAATGATTTAATTGTTCAGTAGAAATAATGGGTTTGCTATATTTTCGTCTGAAACATGGCCACTTGCGCTGTCGTAAAACAAGAACAAAGAGGGGAAGGTTCCTCCACCCAAAATCCTTAATCTTTTATGAATTCACCTACTATTTTTTAAGTGTTTTTGCTCATTTGTCAAAAATTTTTAGGCTTCACTCAACCCGAAACAAATTCCTCAAACATTATTAATCCTGGACAGGGGCTATTTGCTTTTTACGCGAGTTTAATTGGTGCTGGTGCATTATATGAACACTTCTGAAAAGTCAAGTTTGATTAATGCTAATGAAATAAAATAAAATAAGATGAATATATAATAGTTTTTAAACAAATTTGGGCTATATATTTGCACATTAGAAGGGGGTGGGGGGCGAGGGGTAAAGCATAGCATATATTAAATACGTAACCTAACCTAGCCTAGGTACATTTTCCCCCCTTAACCCCACCCAAAAAAAACAGTTTAAATATCGTAAACGCTACGAAAACTACTCTCAATTATTTCTCAATAGCGAATAACGGTCTCTTGAAAATAACCAGTCTAGTGAGTTTATCGGTCTCTTGAGAATAGCCTATTTGACGGGAAATTCGTGACTGGTTTCCTTGTACAATATATAAAAGTGTCCATATAACGCACCAGTACCGCTTAATTCCATTATCCTTGAAAATGAAATCGCAAAAATGAAAAGTGAAACACATTTAGACCTGAGCACTTGTTTTAGTTATACAGAATGATATGAAAAGAGCAGTCGTATGATTGTTGCAAATCAAACGATTCGTGAATACGTATGTAAACAAGGAGCAACTCCTGCTAATAGTAACCGAAAAACTAGAAAAAAACAATTGATAACAATGTATGCACCAAAAGAATCTGCTTTTTATGGTGTTTTGATTAGATTGTATATGATAAGGTTAAACTTGTTCCCCAAAACCTGCATTAATTTGCAACATATATAGAAAGATCTTATTACATCATTTCTTACACTATTTACTAGAAATACCCAGAAAAAAAATACTTGGGCCTTTTCTTAGCTGGGGCGAAGTTCAGCCCATAGTAACCAAGAATTTAAAAGCCCTTTTTGAAAAATAATTTCAGGTGAGAAGACACTGCCATTTGAAGCTGATTCATGAACAGCGACTATGATTTAATTTAAATTTAATGGCAAAAGTTTATTGCCAAAACAATTTATAGGGATTTCAAAGGATAACCAAAAAACCTCAAAATGGCGCTTGATTGATATGAATAATGCACCATTGGAATGTCCATAGTAAAAAAACATATAACTAGGGAATTTTTGTGCATGGGTAGCACTAACACGTTCTCTTTTTTATTATTTTTTTATGCCACTAGCGTGGCCCTGGAGCACCATAGAACGCTATTACAGGGCTCATTTGAAAGGAAATTGCTTTATCTATGTGTTTTGTTTTGTAAATAAAAATCATAATATTAAAAATATTATTTTTTTTTTACAAAATTGTATCCTCAAACAGAAAATGATGTCACATTGGGGTTTGTTCTTTACTAGATCCAGCTACAAAAAATCGAAATACTTTTTCCAGCTTGTCATATATAATAATTGTTGCAGCGGGAGCTGCAACCTAATAAAGAGCGAACCATAGTCCATAGTAACGAAAAGTTAAAAAAAGTGTTTAGAAAAGAAAACAACCTGGTGAAAAAATTGCCATCTGACAATGATTCAGGAATGATAACCATTATTTCGGTTAGTCTTCAAAAAAAAAGTTTATTGAAAAAAAAATTATGGTTATTTCGAAGAAAAATATGAAACCCCTCGAAAACGGTACCAGATCAGAACGAAAAGTCTACCATTGGAATCAGCACGGTTGAAAACCTAGTAAGGGGAAATTAAAACCCCCTCCTAGAACAACAAGGAAAATGACTTTTTTGCATGGGTAGCACTGATCTATACCGTTTCTTTTTCTTTTTTGTTTTTTTTTTTTCTAGCAGGGTTAGGGGGTTACCAGAACATCATAGAGAGATGTATAATAGAGCATTTGAATTGAAATTAAATTTTCTGGTGCTTCTTTTTTAAGTGACCAATAAGATTGAAGGGCAACTAGAACTCCCTAAAGGCCCTCTCCCCCCAAAGTCATCCAATCACAATTTTAAGATAGCCCTTTTTGTTCAACATAGTTCAAAGGTCAAATATCTTTGGTTTTGGTGATGATATGCCCTCCGTACTCCCTGGGGAAAGGGCTGCACTCTGTATCGGTATTGGACGAATTTATATCATGTGTATCAATGTGAGTGTATTGTTATTGGGCGTATTGGTATCGCAGGTATCTAGACAAATTTTTAATAGCTCATATGAAAGATATTTCTCATATATATACGACCAGTGGCGTAATTTCGTCAAAATCCTGGGGGAAGGGGGTGGGGCAAAGTTGGGGCCAATTGTCTCAAATCAAGTGCAAATGAGCATGAAAAGTGAAATATTAGCCATATATTACCATAAAGGCAAATATATTCTTAAGAAAACTTGATCAGTGTTTCTGAATACTTGAATTATGCAGGCTTATCTTATTTTGGACAATTCTTTTTACAGAGATTGAATTTCGGCTGGGGAGGGGGGGGGGGCAAAATGAGGTCTGAGGGGGCAAACTTGGGTCTGGAGGGGGCAGTTATCCCCTGCTTTATAACATTTTACGCCCCTTTATACGTCCTTCCTATAAATTTCACCATCAGAAATTTCAAGTGGCACTAAACACAGCACCTTTCGTCCCATGTCTCAAGGGTTAAAGCTGGGACAAATGGGCAACTAGAACTTTTTACAGTGATATTAAATAGACCATTTTAAAGCTATGGTTCATATCTATATGATGTTTATCAAATATACCATCCGTAAATGTAATATAGCACTAAAAACAACACTTTTGATGCCCTTTCTTAAGTAGAAAAACTTGGAAGTATAAAACGATATCATAATTGTAATAATTATGGTCCAAAACTCTTAACCGGAAGTTTGCAAGAGCACCTCCCGTATTTTTCTCATCCAAGCTCCCTTATTAAGCTACGCAATTAAGGTACAAGCACTAATATACCAAATTAGATTATTAGAGGTGTTGTTTTGTTGGTTTACATTCGATTTCGAATTAGAGTGGCTTGCGTTCAACTCTTGCTTGTTTTTTTTTCAATCGTGGTCTTCTCCCTTCTTTACGACCACTTTCAGATAATTTCACTGTTATTGTATATGTGATGCTCTCATTTTTCAACACATGTCCCAGGAAGGTATTCGGTCAAGTATTTTGATTCAAAGGGAATAGAGGTCATCCACTCCATGGTATGCAATGACATTCTGAGTAGATCACTAAATCCATACCCCAACGAGAGACGTAATAGTAGTATATGAGGTACTATAATACTTGCTGCTATACACGTTTGCTAGGGAGTCCGAAGTCCCTGAACCCTGAGGTCAAGGTCACAGGGGAAAACCCAGAAATGTTTTTGTCAACAGAGGCCTTGGGAAAAACCCTAATTACATAACATGTTTGTGAACAATTTTGGGAAAACCTAATTAGTTTCTCAACAAGGGAAAACCTAGTTACTTAACTGATTTGTCAACAGGATTTGAGGAAAAAACCCATAGCCTTGGAAAATACTCTTTATAAAGTGGGAAAGAGTTAGTTAGGGCCACAGTTCTGAGTTAGATTTTGTTCGATAGTTTTATTGTGAATATTATTTTGTTTTCTTTGGAGTATTACAAAAATGAGTAATTTCACTGTATTGAACATTAAGAGACAGGAGGAAGAGAATAGTGATGAAGTGAAGATAAGAGCTGCAAATGTTGCAGTAGAAATAGCACCAGGGAGCAGATTAACTTTCGAGTGGGATGAGATGTTCAGTAGATATGTAAAATCTCTGAGTCGATTCAAGATGGATGGACAGTTATGTTTTGCGGCCAAAGTGAATATAATGAATATATCTACCTTACAAACAGGTTTGAATGCAATTGTTGGGCATATAGAGAAAAATGGACTGAGTCATTTACTGAAAAAGCCATAATATTGTGTTATATATTTATATATAAATTGGCTGAACAAATATATTGATGATCATTTTCTTTTTTTTGTAGTTAAACATTTTTCCGAGTTGTTTACTCTTTCCAGAAAAACCAATAGCTAATGAGAGATTATTTGAAACAGACTATTTTCTTTCTTCAATATTTGTTAGTTAGTATGTATTCAACAGGGTAAACATCAAGAGTAAAAAAAAATGAATGTATTTGAGAAAGAAACAATCATGCAGAACCTTGTCACTTTGGAAAAATGTTTGAATCTAAATGATCAGTTTAAGAGATTGTTGGTGCAGAGGAGAATCTTCAGTCAAAGAATGGTTAATGACATCATGAAACGGGACTCTCCAACCTTGGATTATTGTATGAGGCTTTTACATCGTGGTCCCAATGCATTCACTCAATTTATTGACATACTAATTGAAACAAAGCAAAATAGTATTGTAGATTTGCTTTTGAACATTACATATATTTTCCAAAAAAAAACAATAGGAACAGTTTGTATGGAAAATCTAACCACTAGTCCCTAAAGACTAATACACGTACCTGAGTCTTGTGCAACACTATAGTAGGGGGGAGGGGGGAGACTTTTTTCTAACTTCATTTAAATAACATGGAGCCAACTCTAAATCATAACCATGCAGATTTAAAAAGGACTTCTTTATTTCGAAGAGACAAGACATTTTTTTTAGCTTTGTGTTTCACTCTGCTATAATAAATCAGTCTCATGCCCCCCCCCCCAAAAAAAAAGGTAAAAGTAGTGAGGGTCCACTGAGTTCCACGTTACCCATAGGGAGGGGCATACTATTAGAGCTACTACCCCCTAAAGACTTTATTACGCATACCAGGATCGCATGCAATATTATAATAAAGCTGTTTGTTATGTAATGGTAAAGAGCTTCTATTTATTACCTCATAGGAACTGTTTCTTTACTTATGTAAATATTTTCTTTAAGATTTCTTTATCCTCTCTCTCTTTCATGTGTATGTTTGAACACAAGCCTCTAGAAATTAAAACATAGACTGTTTTTTTCTCAGGATTGAAAAGACTATATATATTTGTAGCAAATAATTTGATTTTGCTATATTTTTTTCTAGACCGATGCCAAAAAGAGGCCAAAAAAGATAAGACTTGTTGAATTGAAAGAGGTTCCACGAGCAGTCAATCAGTGGGAAAATGAAGAAGAGAATCAGTCGCCAGGACATGTTGATCCTTCTGTTATGGATAGTTTATTGAACCTAATTGAGCCCATCCCTAGTCCTAGAATAGCAGAAGAACTCCCGATAACAAACGTGGACTCTTCACAAGCTACGATCAGCTCTTCTATCAAAAACGTAAGAGAAATTTAATTTATCCTCTCTCTCTCTCTTTCATGTGCGTGTTTGAACACAAGCCTCTTATTATGCATTTGTTTTTTAAATAGATTTAGTAAAAAATGCATTAAAAAATATAATAATAATAATAGGGGAATTTAATAAATATGTTTGTGTATGATAAGACCTCCCCCCATTCTTATACAAAAAAAAATCAGCTACAAGAAACAATTGTTTGTTAGCATTCCATGACTTAGAAATTAAAACTGATACTTTTTTTCTCAGGATTAAAAAGACATTACATATTTGTAGCAAATAATTTGATTTTGCTATTATTTTCTAGACCGATGCCAAGAAGAGGAGAACAAAAAATATAAGAATTGTTGAATTGAAAGAGGTTCCACGTACAGTCAATCGGAGGGAAAATGAAGAAGAAAATCAATCACCAGGACATGTTGATCCTTCTGTTATGAATAGTTTATTGAGGCTGATTGAGACCATCCCAAGTCCTAGGAAATCTATGTCACACGAAATACATTCAGTGGAAGACAAAGATGAAAGTCAGTCTCCCGGTCATGTTGATTGTACAGTTATGGACACACTTTTGAATATAGTGGAAACCATCCCTAGTTCTCGGATGACACAAGATCTCCTGACAACGAAAATGGACTCTCCACAAGCTATGATCAGCTCTTCTAACGAAAACGTAAGAAAATCTCTCTCTCTTTCATGTGTATGTTTGAACATAAGCCTCTTATTATACTTTTGTTACTTAAATAGGATTAGTACAAATTGTATCTAAAAAAAGGGGAGGGGAGAATGTGCGTGTGTGTGTATGATAAGCCCAACACCCCCCCCCCCCAAAACCTCTATAAAAACAAAAAACAACAATCCATTCAGAGAAAGAATTAATTTTATCCTCTCTCTCTCTCAATTACAATTGTATAGTGTGTGTGTGTATGTGTGTGTATTTGAAGAGATATCCAGTCAAAGGGAAAAACTAAATTCATTTCTTTTAGTTTCAGGTGAATGTGACTTCCATGGTGCAGAAGTAGAAAGGACCCAAGAAAAAAAAATCCTATTTCACAGGACGAACTATCAGAAGAGGATATTAGTGAAGGTTTGTCGCAAAATACCCCCCCTGATTTTCAGTTCACTATGGAAGATCTTAATAAGCTTATGTAAATTAGTGATAGTGATGTTTCTGGGGGCAATGTTAATACTATTAGTGATATAGTCCCTGTGCAAAATGGTGCAGGGTTTGAAAACATTGTAACGCCCCCAGAAAGTGTATTACGTGAATTTAGTCTGTTAGAATCTGCTCTAGGTCACATTGAAACACAAAGGGTAGTTTTTTATCCCCCCGAGGAGAGTTTAAATGACGGAGGTATTATTTTAATCGACCCTGTTGAAACTCTCCATACATACATCGACAAAATTCGAGCACTTATTGAGAGTCAGATCCAGAGCTGGGGCGGAGGAGATGGTATTAAAGCTTCAATTAGTCAAAAAGTATATTTGCTAAAAGGACAGTCATGTGATATTTTTCATTTTTATTTTTCAACCGGGAATCACACATTTTACCCTGGCTTAAATAATTTTGATGATAATTTATTCAATTGGGTAAATAAATTAATATCCACTTTGAATACATTTAATGAGAAGGGTAGCGGGTCCACGATTTTATTCATGGAGCATCTGGATCTGAAACTCAGTAAATTGAAAAAACAATTTAATTTAAGAGGGGCGGGTGGACACCGACGAATAAAATGTCATCCAGATGTGTCGGCTACAAGGAGAGTTCAAGGTTTAAATTTTGACGCAGGTTTGAAATGTTTTAAATATGAATTTTTAGCTGCTGCACACAGACCTCTTGCAGCGGAAGCTAGCATGAAAAAACTGGATGAATTTGCACATAATGGTAGAGAAAATTTCCCAAAAGTAAATTTTGATTGTTTGGAGGGCAAGTATCCGGTGTCCTTAAAAGAAATAACTATGTTTGAAAAAGCAAATAAAAACCTTGGGTTGGGAGCAGTGGTTCTTCAATATGACACAGAATTTGTGGATGGGGGGAAGATACCAAATAAAAAAGGAGTTTTGTATTCAGTCAGGACACCGGCAGTAGATAATATAAAAAATTTGGTTTGGATCATATATGAGTCTACCAAAGATATAAATTCATATGGTCATTTTTTCCCCATTACTGCAGTTAGTAGATTGTTATCTCAGCGTGTTCAGAAAGGGGAAAATTTTTACTGTCCCATGTGTCTTTCCTCAATTCAAACTGAGAAAACATTCAATGATCATATGAAATATTGCAATATTTACGGCAATCAAAGAGTAGAAATGCCGGCAGGAGACAAAGCCATTTTACAATTTAAAAACTTTCAAAATTCCCTATTACAGAGTGATAAGGTGGCTTTGGATTGTGAAGCAAGATTGCTGGATGTATCTGACTCATCAAAGCCAAATATAGTCAAAGAACATAAACTTGTAGCCGTGTCCTATGCACATGCTCAGCGAGACCACAACAACAACAAAATGAAACTGGTAGTTTTTTGAGACTATGGGAGAGGAGGGTAACATGGAAAAAACACTTGTAGCACTAATCAAAACCGCGAATAAGTCTATATCAAGATTGCGTCATACCAACTATCCCATGTCACTAACAGATGAGGAAGAATGTGCTCTAGAAATAGGATCAATTTGTTGGGTTTGTAGGGGTGCTCTTGCCAAGAACGATCAAGTACGAGATCACAATCATCTTATTGATGCTAATTCCACAGGGAAAAGTAACTTTCGGGGGTGGGCTCATAATAATTGTAATTTAAAAATTAAACAACACCTCTTTCTTCCGGTTTTTATACACAACTCCAACTATGATCTGAAGTTTGTGCTACCAGCAATGTCACAACTTCAAAGAAATGGAGCTATAGATGATGCATGGGTGGAAGACAGCTTTTTCTACAAAATCATACCAAAGTCATCGGAAAAATTGCTTGTTTTGGAATTTATGTGGAAATATGTTGAAGACGGCGTTGAGTACACGAATAAAATTCGCTTTTTAGATTCCTTCAGCTTTTTTCCAAAATCTTTGAGCGAATTGATTCAAGTACAGAAAAACGATGACGGCTGCAACGCTTTCCCCCTTCTCAAACCGAAATTTCCAAATGCTTTATATGATTTGTTAACGGTCAAAGGAGTTTACGCTTATGATCATTTTAACTCCATGTAGAGATTTGCCGAGGAGAAAACTCAATCAATTGAATCGTTTTACGACACTCTGCACGATCGTAGGTGCACCCCTGATGAATACAACTTTGCCAAAAAGGTGTGGGCAGAGGGAGGGTGTAAAAATGGATTTGACTACTGCAAATTGTATTTGTCAAGTGATGTGCTAACTCTGTTGGATATTGTCTGTAAAAATACGGATCAAATTTATAAGGAATTTAATCTTGATCTAGGGTATTATCTTTCCAGTCCACATATGGTAATGGACCTCTTGCTGAAAATTAGTCGGTAAAAAAATTGGACTCATCACCGACATTGATCAACACTTGTTTATCGAGAGATCAATGAGAGGTGGCTACGTTTTCCATGGGAATCGTATCTTGG
The DNA here is from genome assembly GCF_049724085.1 of Artemia sp. Qi Xiang Cuo. Classification (NCBI taxonomy): domain Eukaryota; kingdom Metazoa; phylum Arthropoda; class Branchiopoda; order Anostraca; family Artemiidae; genus Artemia; species Artemia sp. Qi Xiang Cuo. The sequence continues at coordinate 307,929 of NC_142802.1, read as the reverse complement.
AAACTGATCCAACTGGAAAAAAGGCAAGGAGAAATTTGGATGCAGTTTTCCTTGATAGGAATTCGCTATACCCCTTGGGTATGTCTCATTATGCTCTACCACGCAGTGACTATAAGTGGCTCAATGACCCTTTTACCTATAATTTTCCCAAAATTTCCAGTGTTGAGGAGAATAAGCTGGTGGGATGGTTTTTTGAAATTGATGGGGAGATACCAGTGGAGCTTCATGATACGGTAAAAGATTTTGCTTTTCCATGCATTACTAGATCTGTTTCTAGGGACTCTTTGAGTCCTTGCAACAGATCTTTGGTGGAGGAGGAGGGAATATATTGGTCACCTTCAAAACCAAAGCTTATTGCCGATCTCCAGCCGAAAAAAAATATTATAGTACAACACTTAGCATTGAAATGGGTGTTTGACAATGATTTCAAAGTCAAAAATATCCATAGAGCCCTCCAATTCAGTCAAAAACTTTATTTGAAAACGTTTGTTGACACTTTTGCCAAGAAACGTTCTGAAGCAAAAACAAAGGTTGAAAAAGAAATCTATAAACTCATTTTAAATTCGGCCTTTGGTAAAATGTGCGAAAGTGTTCGCAATAGGAGTCGTTGTGAAGTTGTAACCGATCCCGACCAATGTTCTCGAATTATTGCCGATCCCAATTACACTTCCTTTACAATCATTGCTCCAGACATGGTACTATTAAATAGAAAAAAAAGAAACATAGTATTGAAAAAAAATATTGCAGCAGGCAGTGCCATCTTCGAAATTTCAAAAAAGCTCATGTTGGAATTCTACTACAATGTGGCTAGAGTACAATGGCCGGGGAAGGAACAAGTAGAGGTCTGCTACGGGGATACAGATTCTCTATTGTTAAAGGTCAAAACAGAAAACCTAGGTGAAGATTTATCTAACGCTGAAATCATCAGTTCTCGGATGGAAATTACAAACTGGGAGGGGGAAGTCTATCTGAAATTAGTCAAACGTCAAGCTCAAAACCGACTTTTATTTTTAAAATCAAAAACGGGAAGTGACATGATTTCTCGGGGTTATGTTTCTAAGAAGGTGTACTTTATGCTGACACACACCGATGAAATCAGAAAACGTTGCAAAGGAGGGCCCACGCACTATGTAGAAAAGAATTTCGACACGGACGTCTATAGGAATTGTATTGTTGAAAATGCAATTCCACGAGCAAAACTGTTCGCAATTCGCTCGGTAAAATATAAAAATGTTACTGTAAACGTTGAAAAGATTGCCATGAGTACCATTTCTGACAAGGTTTATGTTTGTAGAGATTGTGTAAGTACCCTTTCCCTTGGGCACCACTTATCATCCAACCAAGACGAGTGCGTTCGTCATGGGGAAAGTCTCGGTGTGCGTAAACTTATTTAAAAATTCCTAAAACCTTGGGAGGGGGGCCTTCGGCCACCCGGCCTGCCGCCAGCGGGAGGGGGGGGGGGGCTTCGGCCCGAGGGGGGGCGCTACCGGTAGAATCGTTTAATGATTTAGAGCAGATTTTTTATTCCAGTGTTGTATTATTAAAAATTTTTTTATATATATATGTACATACATTTACTATTTTTCATTGCACAATGTAAAAAAAAATTGTTGTATTTCTAATGTTTTTTTTATGTATTGACTATTGAATATAATAAACACTTTGATTTTACTTCAGTTTTTGTTGTTAATTGAGTTAGATACAAATAGCAGAGAAACATAGATTATGTATCAGTTTATAACACCTTTCAGAGATTTTCTCTGTGGGCCATCAATGAGTGGGAAAACAACACTTTTGATGAAAATAATTCAGAATCGAGGTGAAATGTTGGCAGCAGGAGATCATCAAACTACCATAAAAATATATACTATTGCCATAGTGTTTGGGAACAATCATATGATATGATAAGGTAAGGACAATGATATGATAAGGACTATTGAACCTCAAATTAAATTTATCAAGGGATTGGATGTTGCGTTCAATTCAATTGAACCAAATTCTTGGCTTATTATTGATGATTTAGCCGAATCAATAGAGTAATGGTCTGAGGAAATGATCCAATTGTTCAAATTATGTTCTCATCATGAAAAAATTTTCGTCACCATTGTTTTACACAATTTTTTTCATCAGAGTAAATGTATGCGAACTCTTGCATTGAACTGTACTCATTACATTGTGTACAAAGTTGTTCGTGACTCAAGTTTCCTCATAACATTAAACAAACAAATTTATCCGGGTCAACCAAAATTCTTGTTGTCAGCTTACAATCAGGCTACAAGTAAACCATATGGGTACATTGTAATTGACCTTAATCAAAACACACCTTAAGAACTACGTGTTATTAGTAATATATTCGATCGTGAGATAATAGTATATCTGCCGGTGAGTGATAGGAAAAGATCTTAGTTGAAACTATGACGTTGAAGAAGTTACATCACAATAGACACTTGTTCTCTGTTTTGAGTACTTCAAAACCTCGACTTAGGAAAGTCATATTGAACAATATAGATCGAGAGTTTATTAAACTCATTTCCGAGCTGTGTTTAAATTTAACTGCAGGCAATGTTCAACTACCAGATGCTATTAAGAAGCAGACTAGACAACATCAATCCATTTTTTGGGCACTGTTCAAGAGAAAGACCAGTCAAAAACAAAAAAGAAATCATTTAGTTCAGGCAGGGGAAGGTTTTTTCACAGTTTTATTGCCAATTATTGCCGGTCTTGTTAGCAATCTTCTTCTTTCTCCGTCTCAATCGTAACTGCATTGCAAAAAAAAAATAAGGCAAAATCCTACAAATTGACCGAAATTGATGAAGCTCTATCTCCATTGCAAACTTTTGAGGGTAATCTTACAGATTTCCTTAATGATAACTGCATACCTGATGATCAGAAACTTTTAATTTTTCAAATGGCACTTTGTCGTGTTGACAAACAGAAACCATATGAAATGAAACCCATTAGTGTCTTGAATGTTGCGGATAAGATACAAGAGAAAAATATTACACAATCATCTGCATCAACATCAACTACTGCCACTCGAAGATCACATATCAAGAATATTAGATCTATTACCAGTTTCCTATCGGGAACAGGGCAAAAGACTGTTAACTATTTGAATGGAAGCAGTGATATTAAAATTGATGCTACAAATCATCAAATCACTCTAGGTAGCAACACGTTACAATTTCATTGATCTAATAACTGATTTTGTCTCAAATCAAAAGAAAACTCTATCCATTGACACAAATCTTTTGAGATATTTACACGCATCAAACTTTCCCAAAGCACTTGTGATCAATAGAAAAATTTTAGAAGATTTGACATCATTCAATAATGAAAAGAATGAGGATGATGATTATTCTGAAAAAGATGATTTCAAGACCCTAATGCTAACAAGTACACCTAAATCCAATTACAAAAGCAGCAGAAGCAATGATTCAACTTTAGTCAGTAGAAAAAGGCACTTTTCTCTGACAACAGCCAGCACCTCTGTTAGTATACAAAACGGTAGCGGTGGACGAGGTGGTGGTGATATACATTTATATACAAAATGGATGAAACTCAAAAACGTATTTATACAAATGTTGGTGAGATGGGGAGTCTTAGTGCTCCCAGTACACTTGCTCAAGTCTCCAATGTTCAACAGAGTGTAGCAAAAGAATATCTTCAAAATGAACCTAGCTACACGCTTCATCGAAATCGCAAACTTCGCACTAATCAATATCGGAAAACTAAGGCATTCTACCTTCTACAAATCATGCAAGCTGATCTTATGACTTTGGATGAATGGCAACGACAAAACAATAAACCATACAAGTACATTTTATTTGCAATCAGTATTTTTAGTCGCTACTCCTATGCCATTCTACTGAAATCTAAGCGCGGAGAGGAGATTGCAATTGCTCTAGAAACAATACTTGATCGAGATTTCTATAAAAAAAATACAAACGGATCGAGGAAGTGAATTTGTCAATCCACATGTGAGGAAAGTTCTACTAAAATTTGATACACAGTTATATTATATTCACAGTCCACTCAAGGCTGCATTGGCTAAACGATTGATTAGAACCATTCGTCATCTCATTTCTAGATATTGTACACTCAAAAACACTGCTGTCTTTATTCATGATTTCGATAAAATTATGCAAGTTTACAATCAATGTCCTCATCGTTCCCTGTCCAATCTTAGTCCTTTTGAAGCTCATCACAATGATAACAATACACTTGACATTTTTGTCAAATAATATGCTTCTAACAATGAAAATGGAATAAAAAGCAAATTGATTGTGGGTGATATGGTTCGAATCAATCGGTCAAGTAATATTTTTGAAAAAAGAACTTACCTATGCTCTACTGAACTTTTTAAAGTGTCAAAAGTTCTAGAGACTAGTCCCGTGACCTATCAACTACGAGATAGCAAAGATGATGAGATTTTGGGGGGATTTTATGACTATGAATTGCAAAACGTTAAAGATAGTGGTATTTATCAAATTGAAAAAGTATTAAAAACTCGAACGCGGGGTGGTAAGAAACAGTTGTTGGTTCGCTGGCTTGGGTACAACTCTGAATTTGATGCTTGGATAGGTGTTGAAGACTTACACAATGTCCCATGATTTCTATGTAACATTCATGTCCAATGTTTCCGACCCTCTTTATGACGATTTGAATAGAACAAGTGATTTTTGGACTAAACTGTAGCCTACCATTAAATTTCAAGGTAGATATGAAGTTGCTCTCGTCGATTGTAGCATCAAGAATACATATGATGTTCTAAGAAAGGAGATCTCATATGATATTAAAATACGACCGTTTGAATTCGGTGATGAAGGTGCAATGGCAACTTTTGACTCTAATGAGTACCCTATTGCTAACATCCCCTACAGGGAATACAATAATGTGCATGAGGTGTGTCGAGTTATCAACAAAAAATTGCAATTCGAAAAAAGATGGTTTCACTTTCAATTATTCGACGGAACAAAGGAGAATTTATATTACCAATCGATTTCAGAATGAAACAATTTTCCTCAAAGAGAATGTAAGTGAGGTTCTTGGTTTTAAAAACCGTATTATTAAGACAGAAAATTTCAGTGGCAGTGACCATGTTGTCTATGCATACTATGCGCTCAGCTTCTCCCCGAATAGTTGTATACTCATTTACAGTTCGTTTGTGGAATCCTCCAGAGTTGGTAATTCCAATGTCCCCCTTTTACGTGTTCTAGAAAGAAAAAGTACAGAAAATAATGTACATCACTAAAATATAAGACACCTCCAGTATGTTCCTGTAAACACTTCATATTTGGAACTCTGTCAGTTAACACTAAGAACTGAACTCGGTGATCTTTTAGCTGTAACAAAGGGTTTATGTGTTATTACATGTCATTTTCGACCTGTCATTCAAGATGAATAGTAGAAGAATCCCATTTGTTTGTCCTGACATTAATTATTATGCTGCTGCTCTGAGTCCTCATCAAATAGGTCATGGATTGGACTACTACAAAGGGCGTACTACAATGTCTGGATATGGTCTTGGTAGTTGGTTTGCTAGGCTATTTCGTTCTGCACTACCCCTTGCCAAGAAATATATTGTACCAGCTGCAACAAATTTTGCTGGCTCAACACTACAGGACTGGAGTTCGGGTAAAAATTTCAAGGAGAGTCTTAAGGAAAATCTTAGATCTTCAGCAAGAGCTGTTGGCGAACAATTGAAATCTCAAAAAAATGGGAAAGGTTTAAAAAGGATGCGTGGTAGTCATTCATTCATCAGTCTCCATCCAGGTGAGAAGCGTAAGCCATCAACAACAACAACTTTGAAAAGAAAAAGCATCGAGATAAAGAAGAAGAAAAATATTGTTAGATCAAAACAAGATTTTTTCTCATAAGATGACTTATCGCCCTCATAAAGAATCACAACCATCGATTACTTCATCATTAAATCTATTCAATGCTGAAAATGTTGATGTCAGTGTCAAACATGGTTACTATGAACAATTTCACCCCCAGCAGCCCCTGTCCGAAAATATACACTTTCAAATATTCTCCAATGAAGATTATTTCATTGATTTGTCATCCACATTTATTGATTTAAATGTTGTGGCGAAGAAAAAGTCTGACAATCAAACTGCTAGTGCTGTTGATGGTCTATCCTATGAAAACTGTATTCTACACAACTTGTTCAGACAAATTAATGTGTACATTAATGGAACATTGGTGAGCAATAGCAATAATTTGTCAATACTATGCAAGCTATATACAATTTATGTTGATGACACCAAAATCATACAAGGAATTGAGAGGTCAAGCAATGGGCTATGAATATAGATTAAATGTCGACACTGATGGTGAGCTGACTACAGCCGTGACCAAGGAGTATCATTTGGTTGGTAAATTAAATCATGAAATATTTAATATTTCCCAGTGGTTACCACCCAACGTTAAGATTGACATAAAGTTACAACTTGCTCCAGGTAATTTTATTTTGAGAAAAACAATTGCTGGAGCACCTGATGCAACGGTCAATCTCACTTCAGCAGTACTTCATGTGCGAAAACAACAGGTCATGAGCTCTGTTGCATTGACAGTGGAAAAACTGAGAGCCAACGGTAACAACATCAAACTGCTCGTTCCTCATACAGTTACCAACCAACGTCACATTGCTACAGGTTCTCGTAGCTATACTGATTCGTCATTTATCAGTGGGGAAATCCCCTCGAAACTCGCATTGGCCTCTGTGAAGAGTGCTAGCGCCGTTGGGTCCTGGACCACATCCCCTCATGATTTTAATTTTTTTGGTTTGTCCATTCTTGTATGCAAAGTGAAGAGAGTTCCTCTGTTCAATTTATCATTTGATAATAAATCCTAGAGAACTCTCTATGAATTGATAATAAAATCACTGGATCATGATTCACAACTATTTGAAAATGGAATAACTGATTCAATGTTTTCAAAAACTCATGGTGTAATTATTTTAGACTTGTCTGGCACTCAGGATTTGACTGTTGTTAGAACAGGGAATGTACGTTTAGAGTGCACATTCGCCGATGCCTTGACTGAAAGCATTACGTTAATATCACTATGTCAATTTGAAACCTATTGGGAGATCACTCCCGATGGTAGTGTTCTACTAGACTTGGCAGCATGAACACGAATCAAATAATTGATGCATTTAACTTGGATCAATTCATGTCCAAATACAAATCCTATTGTCTACCCTCGGATTTCCTTGACAAAATTCAAGGTGATACTCATACCATTATCATTGTTAATAGCAGTCCATCGAATATAAGAAATACTGGTCACTGGTTGTGCATCTTTCAAACAACGAAAACTATTGAATTTTGCAATCCTCTCGGATTCCCATATACATTCTATGGTTACCATATTAAAACCTATATTGAAAGCAGTGGGATTTTCAAAACAGGAAGAGAGTGCAGGATTTATCGACTAAAAGCTGTGGTTTTCATGCGCTACTCTATTTCGTTTTCAGATGTCGTGGCTATACTTACAAGCAGTTTCTCAACATTTATGTAGACAATCCACGTCTGAAAGACTTTGTGGTGGAATTGTCTCAGAATTGTCTCAGAATTGTCTCAGAATTTGTCTCAGAATTGTATAATATTGATTTTAGTGCCCCACGAGTAAAGTGTTTTAAAAATGTATGTAAATTTGTTTATTAATAAAACATGTATAAACATAACAAAAAATGTTTTTTTGTTTAGATTTCTTCTTCTTCTACATGTAGATGATCATCATTGTCGATGACAACTAGAGGTGGTAGATCATTTACATTCACTTTGTGTTGATCAAGTAGGGAAAAGTCAGGATCAGATTTAGTACAATACAATGTAATTTCACTCTTATCGTATCTCTTTGTGTAGTCAATGATACTTTTTTCATTTATATTGTAAAATTCATGTGTTTCAATTTGTGTATTTGATGCAATGTCACAAACAGAATTCTTAAATGAAGAATCACTCTCCGTAACTGCCAAATAAAATTCCGTAGGTTTATAATCATAACATCCAGTATCTTCACATCGATGCCGTATAAACCACACTCTTTTGTTATTTTGACACTTGAAGCGTGGTCCAAATTCTTCTTCCCAATATAATTTAAATCCACGACGATATCAGTCTCTCAAGAATAGACTAAATGATCGTTTCGAATTTTTTCTAATCATACCAGGATAAGTATTTTCCCACTGATTACATTTATCATAGTGACAGTTTGAACATAGGAATCCTCTGACATGAGAATCGCAAACTTCTTCAAGGCATGAATTACAATCTTTAATTTTAATGGCATATCCTTGGTGAAGTTTACATGGATTGCACAATCTACACTTTTCATCATATTCACTGACAGTAGTGCAATTCTCACAGGATGACCAACTAACCAATGTATATAAGAGGACATGTGTACTACATTTTTTTCACTATTGACACTCAGACTGCAGATTACAAACTAACTACTCTCCTAGAAAGAGTGTTCTTCTTTCTTTTACTTCGAGTACTCGCTTCAGATTTCCTAAAGACAGAATAGGAGGAGGAGTAAACAGGTGACGTCACACTTTAAACATGTTTGAGCGGAATTTATTTCCCGTTCTATTCGCTTCATTGGAATGTGAGGTTTTAGATTTTCCATACAAACTGTTCCTATTGTTTTTTTTGGAAAATCTGTGTAATATTCAAAAGCAAATCTACAATACTATTTTGTTTGGTTTCAATTAGTATGTCAATAAATTGAGTGAATACTTTGGGACCACGATGTAAAAGCCTCATACAATAATCCAAGGTTGGAGAGTCCCGTTTCATGATTTCGTCAACCATTCTTTGACTAAAGATTCTCCTCTGCACCGACAATTTTTTAAACTGATCATTTAGATTTGAACATTTTTCCAAAGTGACAAGATTCTGCATGATTGTTTTTTTCTCAAATACATTCATTTTTTTTACTGTTGATGTTTACACTGCTGAATACATACTAACTAACAAATATTGAAGAAAGAAAATAGTCTATTTCAAATATTTCATCAGCTATTGGTTCTTCTGAAATGAGTAAACAACTCTCAATAATGTTTAATTACAAAAGAAAATGATCATCAATATATTTATTCAACCAATTTATATATAAATATATAAAACAATATTATGGCTTTTTCAGTAAATGAACCAGTCGATTTTCTCTATATGCTCAACAACTGCATTCAAACCTGTTTGTAAGGTAGATATATTCATTATATTCACTTTGGCCGCAAAACATAACTGTTCATCCATCTTGAATCGACTCAGAGATATTACATATCTACCAAACATCTCATCCCAGTCGAAAGTTAATCAGCTCCCTGGTGCTATTTCTACTTTGCAACATTTGCAGCTCTTATCTTCACTTCATCACTATTCTCTTCCTCCTGTCTCTTAATGTTCAATACAGTGAAATTACTCATTTTTGTAATACTCCAAAGAAAACAAAATAATATTCACAATAAAACTATCGAACAAAATCCATTACAGAACTGTGACACTAACTAACTCTTTCCCCCTTTATATAGAGTATTTTCCAAGGCTATGGGGTTTTTCCCCAAATCCTGTTGACAAATCAGTTAAGTAACTAGGTTTTCCCTTGTTGAGAAACTAATTAGGTTTTCCCAAAATTGTTCACAAAAACATGTTATGTAACTAGGGTTTTTCCCAAGGTCTCTGTTGACAAAAACATTTCTGGGTTTTCCCCTGTGACCTTGACCTCAGGGTTCAAGGACTTCGGACTCCCTAGCAAACGTGTATAGCAGCACGTATTATAGTACCCCATATACTACTCGTAATTTTGTCAGAATCCTCTGAGGGGGGGGGTCAACGTTGGATCCAATTTCCCCAAATCAAGTTAAAATGACAGAGAAAAATAAAACGAGCCGTATAGTAATAACAAAGGTAAAGGTGTAATAAAGGAAAATGAACTGTTTCAGTGGATGCTTGAATTACGCAGGCTCATCTTAGTTTTGACAAAATTTTTGGAGAAACTAAATTTCATCTGGGAGGGGGGGATAAACTGGGGTCTGAAGGAAACTGAGGTCTGGGAGAGGAGGTTGCCTCCTCTGCCCAATAGCAAATTATGCCCCTGACCCCATCTCCCTGCCACTTATTGGTTGGAGAAGTGTAGGTATTTGGTTCTGAAACCACTCAAAGTTGTATATTTAAAAAAGGATCACTTATGGTTATACTTTCTTATTCAAACTATTTACTTGACAACTCCACCTTAATATTATCTCCATAAGTAAGATTGTGCATCTAAAGAAGAAGAAAGACAAATGAAAATAGTTCTCCAGGAGAATTCAGGTAATTCTTCCCAAAAATTTGGAAATGAAAACAAAGTTATAATATATAATACCATATATCGTATTTATACAAGAAATGATTTTTTTTTTAATTTTCCATTCATTTCTGATTAATGAGTGCTGTTTATTTAGGGACAGGTCAAATAAATCCCTAAGCCTAAAGGCACATTTTTGTTGAGCTAGCAAAATTTTCCACAAGTATGTCGATGCACAAACTTGTCCGCTCAGTTAACCTTTTGTGTCGTAGCTATTCACTTGGAGCTACTTTCTTAAGTACTACTAAATATAATTTTTTAAAACAAAGAATTAAAGATCTATTTCTTATTTCTTAATTCTTTTTTACAAAAAGAAACGACTTTATGTTTTGATTTTTTTTTCACTCTGAGTCTATTTTTTCCTTCAATTCTTACATGGCTTCTTAGTTCAGCTTCTTAATAAGGGTTGAGGTATCTTATCTCCCCTAGATTGGAGGGGATTAGAAATCATATAAAAATGAGTTTTCAACTGAAACTATGGACCAACATTAAAACTAAAAACGAACAGAAATTATTCCGTATAAATAAAAGAGGTCATAGCAGTGTTTTTTCTAAATTAAATTTTAATCAAAGACGAGCATAGATTAATTTAAAAAAAAACAAAGTTTTTCCGAGGGAAGTAAAGAGCGAAGTTGAAGCTTGAAACGAACAAAATCATTACTTCACAGCCTATCTAACATATATCAATAAAGCTAATGCAAATAAATCAACTGGTGATATTTCCCTATGTTTGTAGGGTTACAGAGAACTAGCGCTTTACTGAAAACATAAAACAATACAGGAGTTTTGGTACGGTAAAAGTAAATCTTTTAAGGGCAATTTTACTAGCATAAAAGTAAAGCATTTTTAGATTGTTGCTTTATTAATTTTTTTTTGTTTATCTTGGCATCAACTGTTCATGGAGAGTTTCTCTCAAACCCGGAGTCTATCAACGTCAATCAACGTTCCCCGGAAGGTATCAACGTTCCGGAGTCTATCAACGTTCCCCGGAAGGTAGTTACCCTTCCAAAATGTTTGCTTTAAATTAACCATAGACACTGCTTGATGATGATCCTTACTTTTAAAATCAATGAAAGCACTTCTATATACCCTAGCATCTTGTATTGATCCTGCCAGTCTTTGGTTTTCATTAACATAATTAATAAGTTTAGCTGTATTCGTCAGGTGAATACCATGTTAACTTTTGAGCCATTTCAAACAGTTCGTGGTAATGAACTGTAAGTAAGAAGCGACTCGGCTAAATAGTAACCGAAACTCTAAAAAACGGGATTTTGATACCAGTAGATGCATCAAAATAATCATATTTTCATGCTGATTTCAAATATATAAGTCTCTTCAAGATTAGTCCTCCCCATCAAAAGTTAAGCACCTGAGGAAATTTGCCTTATTTTTGAAAAAAGGAAAAAAACCTTAAAAGTTATAGAACCTTAATGCAAATCACACAATCAGATTCAGCATATCAAAGAACCCTACTGTAGAGGTTTCAAGTTCCTATCTGCAAAAATGTGGAATTTCGCATTTTTTGCCAGAAGAAAGATCACGGATGCGTGTTTATTTATTTGTTTTTTTTTCTTTTCCCCAGTGGTAATTGTATCAACCCAGTGATCTTAGTAAATCGCGGGAGGGCTCACTCGAACGGAAATTAAAAGTTCTAGTGCCCTTTTAAGTGACTAAAAAAGGGAGGGCAACTATGCCCCCTCCCACAAAGTCACCCGATCAAAATTTTGAAATAGCCATTTTGTTCAGCATGGTCGACAAATATAATCTCTATGTCTTTGAGGATGACTTAATCCCCCACAGTCCCCGGAGAAAGAGTTGCAAATTATGAACTTTGCCCAATGTTTACATATAGTATTGGTTATTGGGAAGTATACAGACGTTTTCATGGGGGATTTTTTCTGGTAATGGGGGGTGGGTGGGTTCGGGGCTACATGGGAGGATCTTTCCATTGAGGAAGTTTTCATGCGGGAAGGGACATTGCTATGAAGGGGACGCCAGATTTCCCAGCATTATTTAAAAAACGATCTGATTAAAAAAAAACAAGTTTTTCAGCTGAAAGTAAGGAGCAACATCAAAACTTAAAACGAACATAAATTATTACGTATTTGGTTGAGTTCGCCCCTATTCAATACCCCGCTCTTTACGCTAAAGTGTTTTTAGCACTTTCATAAGAGCTATTTATTCTAATTAACAGCCTTTATGATTAAGGGGTCATTTTAAACATTGGAACAAAATTCGAACTATAGCGTAAAGAGCTAGGTATTTACTAGGGGAGGGCGAATCCCCCTAATATACGTAATAAAAATATACGAATATAAAATTTCGTTACTTAAGTTAATTCGTAAGTTACGTATATTGATTACTTATATAAAAGGTCGTAAAAAAAACTAAGCAATCGCTGAGAAAGCCATTTGGCCAAAAAAAGTAAATTTAATATGCAAATTTCCTTCACCTCGTTCATGTGTTGTCAACCAAAGTAAAACCCAGCATTAATTTTAAGACGCTCGAAAAGTATGTACAAAAAACAAGTTTTTTTAACTGAAAATAAGGAGCGACATTAAAACTTAAAACGAACAGAAATTATTCCGTATATAAAAGGGGCTCTCCTCTCCTCAACGCCTCGCTCTTTACGCTAAAAATTGACTTTTTCGCAACTCTGTTTTTAGAACAATAAAAAAAACTTTAGCGTAAAGAGCGAGGCTTTGAGGAGGGGACAGCCCCTTTCATATACGGAATAATTTCTGTTTGTTTTAAGTTTTAATGTTGTTCCTTACTTTCAGTTAATAAGAACGTGTTTTTTTATTTAACTATGACCAAAAACGATATTGGTTACAACTAGATTGTTATACTTGCAAAATTGCAGCAGTCTGTAGTTATTACTGTTTTCTTTTCCTATACCTAGGCTAGAATACCATCTATCTCTATTTCTAACGATCGAATATATAGTTTCTACCGAAAATATAGATATTTACTTTAAGCTTCGTTTAACTACGAAGATTAATTGAAGCTTGATAAGATTATATTCAATGGTGTATAATTGGATCAGTAGGGGAGGGGGTGGCAGCCCAGCTAGTACAAGATCAGGGGGCTTTAATACAACTAGTACAAGATCACAACCAATAAGAGGATTAGAATACTGCCAGTACAAGATTACACGCCTCTTTCTAGACCAATCAGGGAGCTAGAAATACTAACAGGTGTTACATCACCAAACTCCCTGGATTTTCAGCATTGAATTTTACGTAACTGCTATGACACAATTTCACCTCGTGAACATTCCTTATAATGATTTTGTTTCAAACCTCAGATAACCGTTCGTTTGAATGCATTGAGGAAAACACACCAGATAACATGGAGAACTTTGATGATTTTGTTACGCAGATTTATGTCGTAAGTTTTTATTTATAAATAATTAAATGAGATACTTGCATGGTAAATCTTTACCAAATCATATTATTGACCTACGAATAAAGTGGATATACCGCTCGATGCCTTTTTTTGCTCTTTCCGAATACAATAATCGTTTTTTGTCGGAAATTAATTTTATCCCCCACCCCTATATATACCAATTCAGGGTATATATTTGTGGAGGGGTGGGGTTGCATAAAGCGTATGTTAAATATAACCCAGCTAACATTTTTCCTCTGAACACATTAATTTATTTTCTACTAGGCTAGCTTTTGAAAATGTTGTTTGATATAAATTTTAGGCCTATAAGCTGTTTATGAGAATTATCAACTTTTTAGCTAGTTTCAATTATAAAACTCCCCCAAAAGTTGTAAAATGGTTTAAAAATCACTATAATTTAATTTCTTTTCAAGGATAATTTTGAAGAATATGTTTTCTCTGAACACATTAATTTAATTTCTAGTAGGCAAGCTATTGAAAATGTTGTTTGGTATAAATTTTAGGCCTATAAACTGTGTATGAGAATTATCAACTTTTTATTTAATTTTAAAGATAAAACTTCCCCAAAAGTTGTAAAATCCTTAAAAAAACTATAATTTAATTTCTTTTTAAGGGTAATTTTGAAGAATATGCCCATCTGTATGGTACATTTTTACCAAATAATATTATTGACTTACCAATAAAGTGGATATACCACTCGATGCCTTTTTTATACTCTTTCCGAATATAATAATCATTTTTTTGTCGGAAATGAATTTTAGCCCCCAGCCCTATATATACCTATTATGGGTATATATTTGCACATTAGAGGGGGGGGGGGGGTTGCATAAAGCGTATGTCAAATGTAACCCAGCTAGCATTTTTTCTCTGAACACATTAATTTATTTTCTACTAGGATAGCTTATTAAAATTTCGTTTGGTATAAATTTTAGGCCTATAAACTGTATATAAGAATTATCAACTTTTTTAGCTTTTAGCTAATTTTAATGATAAAACTTCCCCAAAAGTTGTAAAATGGTTAAAAAAACTATAATTTAATTTCTTTTTAAGGGCAATTTTGAAGAATATGCCCATCTGTATGGTAAATTGTTACCAAATCATATTATTGACTTATGTATAAAGTGGATATACCACTCGATGCGTTTTTTTATACTCTTTCCGAATATAATAATCGTTTTTTTGTCGGAAATGAATTTTAGCCCCCACCTCATATATATACCAATTCTGGGTTTATATTTGCACATTAGAGGGGGAGGGGGGGTTGCATAAAGTGTATGTTAAATGTAACCCAGCTAACATTTATTCTCTGAGCACATTAATTTATTTTCTACTAGGCTAGCTTTTGAAAATGTCGTTGGGTATAAATTTTAGGCCTATAAACTGTGTATGAGAATTATCAACTTGTTTAGCTACTTTCAATGATAAAATTCCCCTAAAAGTTTTAAAATGGTTTAAAAACTATAATTTAATTTGTTTGTAAGGACAAATTTGAAAAATATGCCCATCTGTATGGTAAATTTTTACCAAATCATATTATTGACATACGAATAAAGTGAATATACCACTCCATACTTGATACCTTTTTTATGCTCTTTCCAAATATATTAATCATTTTTTGTCAGAAATGAATTTTAGTCCCCCCCCTATATATTCAAATTCAGGGTATATATTTACACATTAGAGGGGGGGGTTACATAAAGCGTATGTAAAATTTAACCAAGCTAACATTTTTCTCCGATTACTTTTAATTTATTTTCTACTAGGCTAGCTTTTGAAAATGTCGTTTGGTATAAATTTTAGGCCTATAAACTGTGTATGAAAATTATCAACTTTTTAGCTAGTTTCATTTTTAAAAAAAATGTAGTTTAATTTCTTTTTAAGGATAATTTTGAAGAATATGCCCCTCCCGCCGTCAAAAAGGCTCGAATGGAGGATCAAACACGTCCTATAGTAATTTGCTATTTTGGAACCTCGACGTCCTATATGCAAGGCAAGAATACAAGGACCAACATGCAAGAAGGCGAATTGACTAAGGACATGTTGGCCATGCAAGGAAAAAATAATACAATTTTTAATTTAACGATATTTTTTGTAAATAGACTAGCAGTCAACAACGGCAAAATCACCCTTCAATTATCACATCAACCTATAATTCTAAATCAAAACCATTTCTAAAAGTATTTCCAGATTTACAACCATTCACTTCTACAACAAGCAATTAACTGATTTTTTTGACTTTTTTAAAGACTAGGATGGTTTATACACATTGAAAATGAGTTTTTTTCAGGAGATGGTCCGAAGGGGTTACACTAACTCTTTCAAACCAAATAAGATCCCAGTTTTTTACAAAATAGATGAAGAGTATTAATATGAAATTTGCAGGGAATTTTGAACAAAATCAGACCCTAATTTATCCTGTTTAGATTGTAAATATGATATAACAGTAACACATATGGGGTGGCTATTAAATTGAAACTTTCAGGTTATATATAGATTGGTTAGGAGGGGGCAGTGAATTATCCCGATATTATTATATTCACACAGAGTGTGTTATTGCAACTGCTCTTGTTTCAACTACAATAAGTGTGTTTTTTTTATTTATTTTAATATTTATGTTTTAAATGATTAGAAAGTATAGGTTGCTATTAATCCAATTTTAGATGGTTAGACTATCCCTTTCAAATCAAGTAAGACCCCGAATTTTTCCGAAACGGATAAAAAGTATTAATATGAAATTTACAGGTAATGTTGAACAAAATTAGAACCTGTTATATCCCTTTTAGATTGTAAATATGATATAATAGTAATGCATATGCGGTGGCTATTAAATTGAAACTTTCAGGTTATATATAGATTGGTTAGGAGGGGGCAGTGAATTAACCAAATGTCACTATACGAACACAGATATTGCTCCTAAGCGTTATTTGTTTTAATGCATATGTTTTTAATGATTTGAAAGTATACGTTGCTATTAATCCAATTTTCGACTTAAAAAAAAGGTTGATTTATAAAATTTGAAAATAAGTGTCTATTTTCTTTATAGGTTAGAACGGATTCATCAGTACCTTCTTCCCCACCTGAAGAAACAACTCATGAATCATGTGATCGCATTGACGAAACGGTTCCAATGAAGCACCAATGCAATTTCGTGATATTCAGATCGCCGTTGAAACACCACCACATATCAGTGAAGAGTACGGTCAATTTTTACGGAAGTGTTATGGTGGTGATAATTTAGATGGTATACCTGCTGACATAATTTACGACACGGAATGGGAAAATAATTTACAGGAGAATATTTTAGTGTTGGTAATAATTCTTTAGTTCTAGACACTAGTACAGTTGAACAAAGCAATGAAGTTAGCTCAGAACAAGATGTGTTAGAGAGCGATTTACCTTGGCTAAGCCCTAACACCATTCAAAGTTTAGATAATTTTAGTCTCGAGTTACAAGAGATCTCTTCCCCCTCAGATTTAATGAATATTACCCCATTTTTATAGAATTTAATTGAATTCACTTGGATTGATTCGCCTAGTCCTAACCCATTAGAGGCTATGTTAAGCAAACTGGGAGATTTCACTCCACACATCAACCCTATTGTTGAACAAAGTGGGGGAGGGGAAGTAGGTAGTGATGATACATAATTCTCACTGCTATCGGAATTTCCGCAAACAAATTCAATTCTGAATACAATAGACGTTTTTACTTCAACTTTTGGTGATCCGTTTAATACACTGATGGCTAGGAATGTTATAAGCGACCCCATAAATATTATTCATACATATATAGAGAAGATTCAAGCACTTCTTACACTGAATTCAATTGTGGGGGGAAGGGGTATCATTAAGGTCTCAATTACTTTAAAAATATTCTATTTGAATGAAAATCACGGTGAGGTCTATGATCATTACATGCATAATGAAATGTTGATGCTGCACCCTCATTTTGAGAATTATGAGAATGTTTTCATGCAATGGGTTGACAATGTTGTCACGCATCTGGACAATCATAATATAGAATAGTAGTGGTTCAGCGGTTTTATTTGTTAAAAATGTAAGTGTAAATATATGTAAATTAAAAAAAAAATTATTTTAAGAGGAGGGGGCAGGAGTGCCCAAGGCAATAGTTTTAAAATACAATCCTGATTTAGAAGGATGCAAGGATGTCCAACGAAGCTGTTTCGAAACAGGCCAAAAGTGTTTCATGTACACATTTCTCATATCGACTTTCTGACCTCTACAAGATAAAGCTACAAAGAGAAATTTGGACCAGTGGCCCCAACATGGGAAGGAGGGGTCTGATTTTCCTCACGTGGATTTCACTTGTTTAACAGGTAAATTTCCTATAACAATAAAAGGAATAGTTATTTTTGAACGGGCAAACGTGCATTTAAAGATTGGTGTCACAGTGCTACAGTACGAAACAGAATTTGAAGAGGGTATGCGTTCTCATAAAAAGGGGGTAATATTCCCAGTAAAGGCCCCGTCGATTGAATCTGTGAAACATTGGGTTTGGCTGTTGTACACACGACCTATTGAGCCTAATTAAATTGTCATTTCAATGCAATAACGGATATTAATCGAGTTCTGGGAGGGGGTAAAGATCTAGGGGTACGTTACTATTGCCCAATGTGTTTATTTCAATTTCGTAGCGATTTAAAGCTACAAAATCAACTGAAACATTGCAAAAGACACGGCTATTAATCGGTAGAGACAATTTGTGGTGACCAGGCAATTTTACTATTTAGAAATTTCCAGAATACACTTATGCAAAGTGATAAAATAAGTTTGGATTGTGAAGCTAGACTCACAGATGTGAACGACCCACAATATCCAAATCGTATCAAAGAACATCAAGCTATTGCAGTTTCCTTTGCCCATGAGCAATGAGACAGCAGTAACACTATGCGACTGTTAGAAATAGTCGAGACATAGGAAAAGGAAGATTTCATGATCAAAGCATTGACTAAAATAATTGTCACAGCGAATAGTGCAATCTCCCGTTTGAGACACACGCACTACCCAATGATACTATCAGCAGAGGATCGCCTGGCCATTAAAAATAGGAAAATATGGTGGGTATGTAAGGGGGAATTTGAAGAGGGGACTAAGGGGAAAGGGGCTAGGGAAAAAAGACTAAGGGGAGGGGGAATTAGGGACCATGATCATTTATGGCAGGATTTATCATCAGGGGGTAGTAGTTTTATTGGCGTAGCACATTAATCGTGCAATGTGAATGTGAGCCAGCAGTTCTTTATACCAGTTTTCATTCACAATTCAAATTACAATTTGAAATTTATTTTACCGGCTTTGGCACGCATGAACAGGGAGGGGGTTGCAGATAGTTCCTGGGTAAATAACTCATTTACCTATAATATTATGTCCAAATCAGCTGAGAAGTTGTGCTTTTAGAATTCAAGTGGCAAACAGTGGATAATGGGCATACGTGTTGGAATAAAATCTGTTTTTTAGATTCTTATAGTTTTTCGCAAGGCTCTCAGCCAACTAATTCAAGTATATATATATATATATATATATATATATATATATATATATATATATATATATATATATATATATATATATATATATATATATATATATATATTCCCTCTGCTTAAACAGCGCTTTCCCGACAATGAAATATATGACTTATTGACTTGTAAAGGCCTATATACATATGATTATTACAACTCTGGTGCAGGAAAAACTCAACCCCCCCCCCCCCGTTTGAAGCATTATATAATTCACTTAGCGGTTTTGAATGCACTGCCGATGACTATGAATTTGCCAAAAGGTTATGGGCTAAGGGGGACTGTAAAAACGGTTGGGATTATTATAGAATGTACTTGGCAAACGATGTGTTCACTCTTTTAGATATTGTCTGCAAGAACACAGACCAAATTTATTCGGAATTCGGGCTAGACATTGGCTATTATTTTTCAACACCACTCCTCGCGATGGACTTAATTCTCAAAATCAATAAGGAGGAAATAGCTTTCATTACTGATGTGGATCAACACTTATTTGTAGAAAGATCTATGAAATGGGGATATGTTTTTCATGGGGATCGCGCCTTAACAACTGATCCCAGTGGGCAGAACTCTGTTGATGGTGTAAAGTCCAATGTTGTTTTTCTGGACATGAACTCACTACACCCCTCGTTAATGTCTCACTATAGTTTAACGTGTGGCATTTACAAAAAGCTTGAAAATCCTTGTGCCATAGATTTCCCCGACTTTCACACTGTCAAGTAAAATTGTTCCCATTGATGGTTTTTTGAATTTGAAGGTCATATATCAATCTAGCTCCACGACTCTGTCAAAGATTTTGTTTTTCCTAGTGTAAATAGACCGGTGACCAAAAACTCTTAGAGTCCATACAATGGGTCTTTGGTCGAGGATATGGGCACACATTGGACCCCCTCTAAGAAAAAAGTGATTGAAGATCTGGACCCGAAACAGAATACAGTTGTTCATTATGTGCTATTGCGGCGAATGGTGAACAATGGTTTCAGGGTTAAAAAGATACACAGAGCCCTGCAATTTGACCAGAAACCCTGCTTGAAAACGTTTGTTGACACATTTGTCAGTAAACGTTCACAGGCAAAAAGTAAAGTTAAAATAGAAATGTATAAACTTATTTTAAATTCTGCTTTTGGGAAAATGTGTGAAAGCGAACGAAATAGATCTCAATCTAACGTCTTTACCTGTCCCAGAAAATGTGCTAGTATCGTCGCCGATCTCAACTTCGTAATAATTACGGTCATAGACCCGAGTATGGTTCTCCTACACAGAAAAAAGAGAAATGCTGTTCTGAATAATAATATTGCGGGAGGGAGTTCAGTACTAAAAATTTCCAAGAACCTCATGTTGTCATTCTTTTATAATGTGTGTAAGGTACAAGGGCCAAGGGAGGGGGAAGTTCAAGTGTACTTTGGCCTTCCGGCCCCGGGCGGGGGGAAGGGTCCTGGCCCGTCCCAAACGTCGGCCCTGGTCCGGCCTTCAGCCACGGAGGGGGTCCCAGCCTGGCGGGGGATTCTTATCTTTTAAATGTTGTAAATAGTGTTTTATATTCTTTTAGTCTACAATGTGTTCAACTGTGCTGCTATTGCTGTTCTTGCTGTTGTCAATAAATGAAAATATCAAATTGTTCTTTTGCTATTATTGTTGTACAAAAAGTGTTGCTAATAAAAGAAAAAAGATGTTTTTTATGTTCTTGTTGCTATTGAATATCGTACTAGGTAGATGCAGCTACTCTAAGGAAAATTATTATTATTTATTCATTAGACAAGTATGGGTTACAGTTAGTTGTAGTCCAAGTGCTGTCAACAGCAGTATTTTTAAAGTTAAAACACCATTCAAATCGTTTCTCTGTGATCCGTCAATGTCGGGGAAAACGACACTTTTAGCTAAAATAATTAAAAATTGTAATAAAACATTTTTGGAAAAACCAAAGAAAATTTACCATTGCTCTAGTATTTGGCAACAGTCCTATGACCAAATAAAAGCTATTGCCAATGCTACATCTATGCCAATACAATTCATGCGAGGACTTGACGTTTTCATTAGCATTGAGCAATACTCATGGTTGATTATTGATGATTTACCTGAATCCATTGAACAGTTCGCGCAGGAAATGCTACAGCTGTTTGCTGTTCGCTCTCATCATGAACACGTTTCCATAGCCCTAGTTCTACACAATCTGTTTCATCAGAGTAAGTGAATAAGGATCCTTTGTTTTGAACTGGACCATCTATATTGTCTACCGAGTTGTTCGTGATTTAAGTTCTCTAATAACTCTCAATAAACAAATATATCCAGGTGCTGCCAAATTTCTACTTTAAGCGTACAGTCAGGTGACAAAGAAGCCCTACGGGTACCTTTTCCTGGATCTTAATCAGAATACACCCGATGATTTGCGTGTAGTCACAGATATTTTCAACAAAGAAATTACTCTATATATTCCGGTGAACAATAGAAAGGGCTATTAGTTGCCATCATGACACTGAAGAAACTACACGAAAATAGAAAGTGATTGGAGGGTAACTAACCCCCCTCTCACGCTCACCATTCCTCCAAACATATCCAAGCAAAATTTTCGGATAGCTCTTTTGTTCAACATAGTCGAAAAGTCTGGAAATTAGGTCTTTGAGAATGATACCCCTCCCCTCCCAGTCTTCAGGGCGAGGGTTGTAAGTTATGTCCTGGGAGCATATAAGGTTTTTACTGAAAATGTTGGCGTAGAAACTTCAAAGGGGCTCATTTGATTGGAAATTTAAAGGGCTAGTGCCATTTTTAATAGTTGAAAGTAATTGGAGAGTGACTAACGCCCCTATCACGCCCACCATTTCCCCAAACACGTCCAATCAAAAGTTTGAGATAGCCATTTTGTTTAACGTAGTTGAAAGTTTTAGAAATCAGGTCTTAGAGGATGACAACCACTCTAACAGCCCTTAGGGTAAGGGTTGTAATTTATGCCCTGGGGGCATATAAGGTACTTATAGAAAGCGTTTTCATTTCAAAAAGGGCTGATTCGATTGGAAATTGAAAGGCCTAGTGCTCTTTTTAATAGTCGAAATTGATTGGAAGGCTTGACATTTTTATAGTAAAGATCGATATGGGTATAATTTATTATTTTGTTGTTGCTGTTGCTTAGACTAGGGCACTTCGTATCGATGGAGTTGTCGTGGTAACGTCGAAAAGGGCTCTGTAGATTGAAAATAGAAAGGGCTGATGCCCTTTTTAATAGTCAAAAGTGACTGGAGGGCAACTAATCCTCCTCCCATGCCCACCCTCCCATTTTCCCGTTATTTTTAAAAACTAAATGTTGCCTTAAGATTAAATCAAGATGCTTGGTGTTAATGCTAATTCCCAATAAGGCATCTCAGCAGTATCCCAAGAATAACTGAGGGTATTATGTTCAAACTTTTGGGGCTGCTTCTGCTCTTAAAATGTAACCAAATCAAAATAGCGTAAGTGTATCCGTGCTATCAAAGAAAGTAAACATTTTTTTGCGAATGGTTTCAAGTTTTCCATTTCAGGTCAACTAGAGGAGGTATGAAACTAAATTCAACACTACTATTTGTGTCCAGATTTTTAAAGGGTGTATGTTTTTCAAAATTGCTGAAATTTTTTCTCCAGCATACAAATAGCAAGATCTGTAGTGAATAAGTTTTTCAAAGAAAAGTAAAGAACTAGTGAAAAAGACAAAAGAAAAGTAAAAAGACAATATAGATAGGCAAAAAGTCTGAGAAAAATCGTTAAGAGCCTGAATTTTGGTTTTGGTAAATGACGTCACGTACTATGTTTGCACATCATATAAGCATTTCTTAAATGAATGGGCATTGTCAGTTTAATATACATATATTAATATTTAGTAATCAAAATGTTAATATTATCTGATTTATCAAAGTTATAAAAGTAAAAACATTTATATTTTCTCAGTAAAGTGCAAATTTTGTACTTGCCTTGGGAAGGCCTAGGGGTATTGTGCCCAACTTATGTTAATATCTGCTCGTTTTGAATTTGACTCGGTTATTTATTGTAATTTCTGTTACTTTTGGGTTTCTTTTCTTTATCAATGCTGATTTGTGGTAGTTTCACGCTTGGTAGATTATTTGATTTTTATTTTTGCTCTTTTTTTGTTTAATGGAGTTCTTTACTTTTCGTTGAAAAACTTGTTTTGTGGGAAAAGTATTTTTTTTAATTAATATTATATAAATACCTGTTGTCTCGGAAACTTATTTATGCTATACATGACATAAAATAAGAAAATACTTATATGATGGCATGAATGATGTCATAAGAAATGCTTATATGACGTACAAACATAGTACGTGACGTCATTTGTCAAAACCAAAATTTAGGCTCTTAACGATTTTTCTCAGACTTTTTGCCTATTTAGATTGTCTTTTTATACGAAAATATCCCTAGATACCAATTTTCCCGTAAAAATATGGAGCCATTTTCGAGAAATAGAATAAATATGTACATATACAATCATTACTCACACACAAAGAAAGTATATATATATATATATATATATATATATATATATATATATATATATATATATGTACTAAATGCGTTTTTAAAAATAATTCTTCCAGCACGTGGCATTATTGTCTCTGAAACTAAAAAGCTCAAAACATAGCTATTCAATAATTTGAAATCCACTGGCTACCTTAGAACTGACACTTGATGGCTTTTTGGCACCTTTCGTGCTAAAACTGCCGTTTTGTGCCCCAAAATGGCAAAAAATCTAACTTGGGTGTAGAGCGATCTTATTTGCCACTTAAAAAGGTCAATAGAACTTTCAACTTTCTTTCTAATAATCCTTTTTTCGATATTTTTATGCCATTGGTTTGGTCCTCCCTGGAAAAACAAAAAAATAAACAAACGAATGACCATCACTGATCATTCTTCTCGGAAAAAATACAAAATTTTATATTCTGATATGCTATCTGACATGCCAAATTTAATTGTGTGAACTAAAATCAAAATTATTCTCTCCAGTGGGGAAGTGGTGCTTTCCCTCTATTTCGAAAACAGGGCGAATTCTCTCAGGCTCTCAACTTTTTGTAGGTACTTTAAACGTTATGAAAATTATTAACTGGAATCATCATAAAATACTTATTCTTTTAATGTATATATTGTCGTCAAAACTCCTTTGTGAAGAATTTTGATTAATACTAGTACGAGTCGCTCCTTACCTAGCCTGCAGTACATAGCCACGAACTGTTCAGCATTTCAAAAAATCATATATCCAATATTACCTTTTAAATGTCAATGAAGACATATTTTACGGAAAAAATTGCCTCTCCCCATTGGAAATTCCTGACCGCTCTCGTTATCCCCCCCCCCTCCTGATAGTCTGTGCCAGTAATAATATGAATGTAGACTTTAATTTTACAAATAAAAAACATTTTTGTTTCTGCAATTAGAGGGGGCTCTCACCCCACAGCATTTATCCAAGTTTAGTCCAAATGAAGGAATATCAGAAATTAATTTCTAGAAGCCCCCCCCCCCTCGCAGACCCTCTTTTATATTTATCTAAAGATTTAAGAAGAAATATATAATTTGGACAAAAATGTACTTTGAAGGATGAGATACAAATCCCCGCTTCAACCGACACAATCAGCCACTAGCCCTCCTAGCTGATGCGCAATTTTACATCACTGCATATAATATTATAAAACATCAAATGAATGAAATTGGTTAAATAAAGCTTTCAAATAAATTTGTATACTGACCGTTAATATGTCTGGACTACGTGACTCTTTAGGAGCGAATGCACCATCATAAGGCGTTATTACTTCTGAAACAAGGAAAGTCAATATAAAGCTTTTCAATAATTTTAGATCGACTTCATATATTTGAATTTCTAATTGATGGCAACCTGGCCCTTATTGGGTCAAAATTGTTGTTTTGTGTGACAAAATAGCAAAATAATTCTACGTTGCTTTGGTACAATCTTTTGGCTACTTAAAAAGGGCACAAGAACTTTTACTTTTTGTTTTTTTTTTAATGAGCCTCCTCTTGAATTTCTAGGACTACTGGTTGAACCCGATAACCCTTGGAAAAGAAATAAATAAACATATGTTCGTGATCTTCTTTCTAAAAAAAGAAAATGTTAAATTTTTTAGACAGAAACTTGAAACCTCTTGAATAGGGTTCTCTGATGCGCTGAGTTTGATTATGCAAATCTCATCCAGATTTTTTTTTTAGGGGTGTTTCCCCCTTTTTAAAAAATCCGGTAAATTTGCTCAAGCTCGTTGCTTTTGATCGGTAACAATAATATTGATGAGTTTTATATATTTGATTCACCGTAAAAGGTTTACTCTTCTGATGTATGTGTTGCTATGAAATTTTTTTTTAGAGTTTCGGCTACTGTTAAACCGGGTCACTCCTTACTGTTTGAAACCACAAGCTGTTTGAAACCTTACTGATGTTTACCACATACTGTATGGAACACCCTTTTCAAGTTGAAATCCTTACATACCTTGCCTAAAATTCTCAAATAAAGACAGTTTAGTCTCAAAGTACCGCACATATTTTTTATTTTTTTTCAAACGACTGGCTTTTCCAAAGTCTTCTTTTAATGTGCAAGTGTGGGTGCTCCAGCTTTCTGAAAGGCCAACTTTCTGTTACGGCACATTCAACTATGTCAATCACGAGGATCTTTATGCCGATTCTTCACAGTAAGTAACGCAAAAAATTATTTATAGAGAACCAGACTCTCTTAAGGAGGGTATAGCTTCGAGGAGAAACGCAAAAGTTATTCAAATGAAAGGGAAAATGTAAAAAAAAACATAGAAAAATCTTGAAATAATTGTTGACATTCGGTTGAATGCCCTCCTCTCGAAGTGCCTAAGTCTAGCAATCCTGTTACCCAACTGGTCAGCATTCTAATAATAAAGAGGAATTTTTCAAACAGTTCCTGGTCATGAACTGTAAGTAAGGAGCGTTGTGGTTAAATAGTAACCGAAACTGTAAGAAGCAGAGCCTTAATAATTATAGATACATCAAAAGAAACGAATTTTTATGCTTATTCAAAATAAATAAAATTCACAAAAATTGATGTTACCCATCAAAAGTTACGAGCCTGGGAAAATTTGCTTAAATTTTGAAACAGGGAGGAAACCCCCCTAAGGAATCAACTGATCTTAATGAAAATCACACCATGAGATTCAGAATATCAGAGAACCCTACTGTAGAGGTTTCAAGCTCCTGTTTGCAAAAATGTGGAATTTTGAATTTTTTTGCCAGAACCAAGATCACCGATGTGTGTGTGTACTTATTTTTTTTTTTTCCAGGGGTGATCGTATCGAACCAGTGATCCTAGAAGTTTGAGAAAGGGCTCGTCTGATCGAAAATGAAAATTTCTAGTGCCCTTTTTAAGGGACGAAAAATATTGGAGGGCGGATAGCCCTCTCCCACCCCCTTTTACCCAAAATTGTCCAATAAAACTTTTGAGCTAGCCATTTTCTTCAGCATGGTCGATAGATCTAATAACTATGTCTTTGAGGATGACTTGACCACCCACAGCCCCCGGGGGAAGGGATGCAAGTTATAAACTTTGCCCATTGCCTACATACAGTATTGGCTATTGGGAAGTATGAAGATATTTTCAGGGGCGGGGGATTTTCTGGTGGGGAGTAACTTACGTGGGAGGATCCTTCCATGGAGAAGTGTTCGTGGGGGAAGAAAATTTACCATGGGAGGGGGAGCTGGATTCCCCAGCATTAATCAAAAACCTATCAGAAATTAAATTTTAAAAAACCAGGTTTTTTCAACTGAAAGTTAGGAACAACATTAAAACTTAAAATGAAGAGAAATTATTACGTATGTAAGAAAGTTGCACCCTCCTCAGTACTTCGCTCTTTACGCGAAAGTTTTTCTGAATTTGTAAAAAGCTTATTATTCTAATTAAACAGTCCTTGTGTATCAGGAGTCATTCTTAAATAATTGGAACACAAAGTCAAACTTTAGTATAAAGAGAAAGGTGCTGAGGAGGGGCAACCTCCTCATGTTCTAAATAATTTCTGTTCGTCTTAAGTTTTAATGTTGCTCCTTACTTTCAGTTGAAAAATAAAATAATGAGTTACAAAAAAATTAATAAAAACGTGGTTAAATTACCACAAATTATGGAACAAGGGTAAATTTGAGTAAATATTCTTGTGTTTCTCACCTTTTCTTCAGTCCACTTTTCTGGTGACTTGGCCGCTCTTTCAGTGGCGTCAATTCACAAAAAATTTATGAGGAGAAAGGAAGGGTATTAAAATAAAAAATGTTAAGACAGATATTGAAATGGATATATTAAAATGTATTTTTAATATCTAAGGGCATATTTTTTCAATGCAACTACCGAATTGTTTTAATTCTGGGAGGGGGGCATAGGAGGTAAATTCCACCTCTCTCTACATACCTAGAATCCCCCCCCCCCCCCCTTCCTGATTGATGCCACCTTTCTTTTCGTATATTTATTCAATGCGAATCTATAAGTTCCTCTATGACTTGTTATGTAATTTTCAGTTAAAGCAACATTATTCCAGAAAGCGGTGATAAGCTACTCTTTAGGATTGATAATTTTGTCGCACTTTTTTGTGTTTTATCTTAAAGCAAAACTAGGGATAAGGCATAAAGATTAGGCAAAAGATATCAGAACATTTCCAAATAAGGTCTCGTCCATTTTTATTTAATTTTGTACATAGGATATTAGAAACTTTCGCATAAAAAAGTGTCGTAATTCACCTCCTTTTTTTTAGCCAATATGGTAAGCTCAGTTTTACAGTTTCGTCTCATATTCAAGCAGACAATTTGTTTAAGTTCTCGTTATTTTTGTAATTTTTAAAAGGTTGATTATTTTGTCATTCTTTTTGTATTTTATCTGAAAACAAAAGTAGGGATAAGGCGTAGCGATTAGTTTTAAGACATCAGAACATTCCTAAATAATATTTCCTCCCCTCTACTCACATGTATTTAAAAAATTAGATTTTGCAAATTTAGAAAACTTGTGTAAAAAAGCGTTATAATTAAACTTGTTTCCTTTACCCTAAATTAAATAAAAAAACAAGTTTTTTAACTGAAAGTAAGGAACGACATTAAAACTTAAAAAGAACAGAAATTATTCCGTATATTAAAGGGGCTGTCCCCTCCTCAAAGCCTCGCTCTTTTCGCTAAAGTATTTTATTGTTTAAAAAAATAAAGTTGTGAGAAAGTCAAACTTTACCGTAAAGAGCGAGGCGTTGAGGAGGGGACAACCCCTTTCATATACGGAATAATTTCTGTTCGTTTTTTAAGTTTTAACGTCGTTTCTTACTTTCAGTTAAAAAAAACTTGTTTTTTATTTAATTTTTGAACGTTTTTGAATTAATGCAGGTTTTTATTTTGGGTCAGAGTACATGAATAATTAAAACAAAATTTGCATATTAATTTTACTTTTATTTGGTTAAATGGCTTTCTCGAAGCTTATTTAATTTTATTTACGAACGTTTTTATTAGTAATAAATATACGTAACTTACGAATTAACTTACGTAACGAACTTCTATATTCATATATTTTTAATACGTATATTAGTGGGTTCGCCCCCTAGTTAATACCTTGCTCTCTAAGCGAAAGTTCGAATTGTGTTGCAATTATTTAAAAATGACCCCTTAATAACAAAGGCCGTTAGTTAGAATAAATAGCTCTTATGAAAGTACTAAGAAATCTTTGGCTTAAAGAACGAGGTATTAACTAGGGGGTGAACCCAATCACATACGTAATATTTTCTGAAATTTTTGAGTTTTGATGTTGCTCCTTACTTTCAGTTGAAAAACTTGTTTTTTTTTAATTTAATTTCTGATCTTTTTTAAATAATGCTGGGAAATCCGGCGCCCTCTTCATAGCATTGTTTCTTCCCTCATGAAAACTTTCTCCATGGAAAGATCCTCCCACATAACCCCCGACCCCCCCCCACTACCAGAAGAGATCCCCACTGAAAACGTCAGTATACTTCCCAATAACCAATACTATATTAACATTGGGTAAAGTTCATAACTTTCAGCCCTTCCCCCGGGGACTTTGGGGGATTAAGTAATCCTAAAAGATATAGTTATCATGTTTTCGACCATGCTGAACAAAATGGCTATCTCAAATTTTTGATAGGGTGACTTTGGGAAAAAAATGAGCGTGGGAGGAGGTCTAGCTGGCCTCCATTTTTTTGGTCACTTAAAAAGGGCACTAGAACTTTTAATTTCTGTTCCAATGAGCCCTCCCACGATATTCTAGGACCACTGGGTCGATACTATTAACCTTAGGGAAAAAACAGCAAAAAAAGAAATAAACACACATCCGTGATCTTTCTTCTGGCAAAAAAGGCAAAATTCCACATTTTTGTAGATAGGAGCTTGAAACCTCTGCAGTAGGGTTCTCTGATGTGCTGAATATGATGGTGTTATTTTCATCAAGGTTCTATGACTTTTAAAGGGTCTTTCCCTTTTTTCGGAAATCAGCCAAATTTTCTCAGGCGCGTAACTTTAGATGGGTAGGACTAAACTTGATGAAACTTACATATTTGAAATCAGTATTAAAATCTAATTCTTTTGATGTATCTATTGGTATCAAAATCCCGTTTTCTAGAGTTTCGGTTACCATTGAGCCGGGTCGCTCCTTACTTACAGTTCGTTACCACGAACTGTTTGATATGGTAAGCTTAGATTTAAAGCTGTGCAATCGAGAATTTTGCAGTTTAAAATAAACAAGGCTGTGGCAACTTTTAAACAATTTAGAAGCAGCCAAAACTCGAAAATCAAAACTTCCTCTAAGTTTTTCCTTTAATTATCTCAGTCTTCATCGAAAATTTTTGACAGTTTAAATAACAAAACGGCCTTTAAAAAAATGCAGATAGAGTGCATTCGACGCCGTGCCCGGAAGATGTCTCCTTATCTTCAACATTTCCTTTCAGAATCATTTAGGCTATTCTATATTATATCCAAAAACAATAACACATTTTTAAGTAGTAATTAAGAAGCTTTCAGTTTTTCTTTTAGAACAATGTAACTAAAGCACTGGTATAGCTATCATCACACCATTTTTCAATATAGTGATTTTTTTATTTAAATTTTTCTCCCAGGAAGGAGGGGGAATTTTTTCCTAACTCTATCTGATGCTACCTAAGCTTGTGATCCGCTAATCAAACAGTTCGTGGTAACGAACTGTAAGTAAGGAGCGACCCGGCTCAATGGTAACCGAAACTCCAGAAAACGGTAATTTGATACAAATAGATACACCAAAAGAATCAGATTTTAATGCTGACTTCAAATATATAAGTTTCATCAAGTTGATGTTACCCATCAAAAGTTACGCGCCTGAGAAAATTTGGCTGATTTTCGAAAAAAGGGGGAAAGAACCTCTAAAAGCTAAAGAACCTTAATGAAAATCATACCATCATATTCCGCGTATCAGAGAACCCTACTGTAGAGGTTTCAAGCTCCTATCTACAAAAATGTGGAATTTTGCATTTTTTGCCAGAAGAAAGATCACGGGTGCGTGTTTATTTGTTTCTCTTTTCTTTTTTCAGGGGTGATCGTATCGACCCAATGATCCTAGAATGTCGTGGGAGGGCTCATTGGAATTGAAATG
Organism: Artemia sp. Qi Xiang Cuo; assembly: GCF_049724085.1. Taxonomy (NCBI): domain Eukaryota; kingdom Metazoa; phylum Arthropoda; class Branchiopoda; order Anostraca; family Artemiidae; genus Artemia; species Artemia sp. Qi Xiang Cuo. The sequence continues at coordinate 277,033 of NC_142802.1, read as the reverse complement.
TAAAAGTTCTAGTACCCTTTTTAAGTGACCAAAAATGAAGGGCAACTACACCCCTTTCCACGCTCATTTTTTTCCCAAAGTCACCCGATCAAAATTTTGAGACAGCCATTTTGTTCAGAATGATTGAAGATATTGTAAGTATATCTTTTAGAATAACTTAATCCCCCGAAGTTCCCGGAGGGAGGGCTGAACGTTATGAACTTTACCCAATGTTAAAAAGGTTTTATTTTCTATGTGAAATAAGCATTATTTCATAAAGTTGAAAAATTATGTTCATTTTAGTTGTATGTTTACCTGAATGAGAGCTGGATGATCCTTTTTAGAGCCCCGGGGAGGACCTTCGGGAACCGGGAGCTTCCTTCGAGGTAGGAGGATCGAAGCCCTTTCGAGTTGGAGTATCAGACTTCACAACGCTGTTCAAATATAACCTGTGTTTTATCATGACCCTTAGAGTTTCAGTCCCATATTCTTTCAGAAAACATCTTTTAAAACGTCTCTTACTGTTTTATCAAAGTAATTTCTTGAAATGTCCAAAACTGGTTTCAGCTAATTAATGTTTTTGACATAGCTGCAATGACATATTTGGAAATTATTCAGAACCTTTTTTCCTGCGTGAATAGCTTATCTAAGATAAACATCCTGTTATTTGAAACTCACTATTTAACGAACGTTTAACAGTCAAATTATACCTGTCGGATTAATATTCAGCCTGTCCTGGTGGGTTATTTTGATAAGAACCGAATACGCGCAAAGCTAAGTGCAAAAACATATCCCAGTTTAAGAATGATTGTTCAATTGTCAACTGTGAAATAGTGATTTGTTTATATAGAGTTTGTTTAATGAAATAATTGGATCTTTGCATTAGAAAACATCTTGCTTAAAAGAGAAATTATGGGTAAAATGTATAAATCTTTAGAAAAGTATGATAAGCTATTTGCTACTTCCGTGTTATAAGCACTCTTTTATATACTACTAATGCGGTTAATGAAAGAAAATGAAATAGCATTATTATAGAATAGTTTAGAAACAAATTTAAGTTTTACTCATCAAAAGTTATGCGCTTGAGAAAATGTGCCTTATTTTTGAAAAATACGGAAAGAAAAAAAAAATTATATATACTTACAAATTCTGACTGCACTTATACACCTGAAGTCCCTGGTAAAGCATGAAAAGGATTGTCCCCTCCATCTTGATTAGATGAAGCTGAAGCATTATATGAAAGCATCCATTCCCTCTTGAATTTCCTGCCAGGCTGCTTAGTGGGTTGTGCAGAGCTGGCACTTGGCTTGATTACTCCTGTCTCGGCATTGTCATGGGTTTCATTCAATTTTGCACGTTTTTGCTGCGATGATTGATCAACAGCGTTCTAAAATATAAAAATCATTTTCAGTTTTCAAACTATTTAGCTTACGGGAGGGTACTACCCCTTTAATATCAAACCCCCAAAAGTTGAAAAAATGACGCAATTTAATTAGCTAGCTCAATTCTTACTTATTCAGAATATTAACGAAGGGCGTTAGGCATTTAATTCCATAGTATCAAACACGAAAAGTTGACAATTATATATTTTTTTTTGCAAAGCTTTTTAAAACTTATATATCTAAATTAAGAATATCACAGTACTAAACTCCCAAAAGTTGAAAAAAATTGACACAAGCAGTTAACCTGGACTAAATAAATCATTGTAAGCGAAGAACTTTTTTTCTCCTGCCATATCAACAATTAAAAGGGCCCAGTTCGTAACAATTAAAGTGCCCAGTCCAGGCATAGTTCGTAAGTTAATTCATAACTTCCAGTTATTTGAAACCCCACTTTGTAGCGAGCGATTAAAATTCAAATAATACCTGTCAGATTAACATTCAGCTTTCCTGATGGGTTATTTTGATAAAAGAATTAAAATACACATATAGTATTGGTTATTGGGAAGTATACAGACGTTTTCAGGGGAGATTTGGGCTGGTAGTGGGGGGGGGCTGGATCGGGGGCTATGTGGGAGGATCTTTCCATGAAGGAAGTTTTCATGGGGGAAGGAAAATTGCTATGAAGGGGACGCCGGACTTCCCAGCATTATTTAAAAAAAGATCAGAAATTAAATATAAAAAAAATAAGTTTTTCAACTGCAACATCAAAACTTAAAACGAACAGAAAATATTACATATATGATTGGGTTCACCCCCTAGTCAATACCTCACTCTTTAAGCCAAAGATTTTTTTGTAGTACTTTCATAAGAGCTATTTATTCTAACTAACGGACTTTGTGATTAAGCGGTCATTTTTAAAGAATTGGAGCAAAATTCGAAATTTAGCGTAAACAGCGAGGTATTGACTAGGGGGAGAACCCACTAATATACGTATTAAAAATATATGAATATAGAAGTTCGTTACGTGTGTTAATTCGTAAGTTACGTATATTGATTACTAATAAAAACGTTCGTAAATAAAATTAAACAACTTTCGAGAAAGCCATTTAACCAAGTAAAAGTAAATTAATATGCAAATTTTGTTTTAATTATTCATGTACGGTGAGCCAAGATCAAAACGTGCAATTTATCAAAAACGTTCAAAAACTAAATAAAAAACCAAGTTTTTTTTAACTGAAAGTAAGGAGCGACATTAAAACTTAAAACGATCACAAATTATTCCGTATATGAAAGAGGCTGTACCCTCCTCAACACCTCGCTGTTTACGCTAAAGTTTGACTTTTTCACAACTCTATTTTTTTTTTTTTAACAATGAAAAACTGAGCGAGGCGTTGAGGAGGGGACAGCCTCTTTCATATACGGAATAATTTCTGTTCGGTTTAAGTTTTAATGTCGCTCCTTACTTTCAGTTAAAAAAACTTGTTTTTTTTATTTAATTTGTAATAAATATCCAAGCAAATAACTGGATTCTCACTAAAATTAGCCCTATGATACCTAGGTTTGTGTTATTCGGCTGACTGAAATCGTTTTGGTTTAAGGTATATCCATATCTGTAGAGTGGGACTAAGACCTATAATATTTAAATGCCAGTGCATGGAAAAGTTCTCACGGCAAGGACACATTCTAATGCAATGTCGAAGCCAGAATACAATATATATCCAAATATAAGACTTCTCTTTTATTGGGTATTCATATTCCCATGTTTCTTTACTTAAAGTGGAATACTCCTTTCACGTTGACTTCTGTCAGCAAATCCAAATAATTTGCTAAAAGTCATAACCTTGATCAGCACCTTATTCAATTCTATTACATTGAAATCGCAGTTAAAAGCAAGGGGTCTCACCCATTACGCAGAATTTTTTTATTTAGGTTTTGATACTCTACCCACATTAAGGGTATACATGTTTTCTCAATTTAAATTAAGTTTGTCAACATTATCAAAATATTTCATTCTCCCATATCGTTCACGTTATTTGAAACTTAGAGCTTTTTTAAGCTAAGGATTGAATATTGCAAAGTGTAAGAATGTTTCGTTTTTTCTTGAAAAATAGAAGATAAGTACGCCATGGAGCTCACCGTCCCCTATATTGAGGCCTGTGCTAACCTCCTAGTTAATATGGTCTTGCACGTATATATTGCACGTCTTGCACGTGTATATTAAAATATAAAATCTTATTCTTAACGGCAAAGAGAATATACTTAAAGAGTATATCGCTAGGAACAATAGTCCAGGACTTTTAGGGTTTGACCCGGACAAAATTGCAATATAAACGAAAATGGTACCAAAATGATCAGAAAAAAATTCTGTACAACATACTAAAAGTCCCCATAAATCCGAGTGGGCCCGAAAAACAGGGGAAAAGGGGGAAATGCGGGGGAAATTGGGAAAAATGCCGAACAGGCCCAGAAAATAGTTCAAAGTGAGTTTTCTGGGGCTTTCCCATACGCTGAACACGAAACTGCCATCTAAAATACATTATAGAATAAACGTACAACGGAAAATGGGGGGAACAGGGGGAAGAGGGGAAAAAATTTAAAAATACAGGGTAGGGGTACAAAACACTTTGAAATATGTTTTCTGGGGTCTTTCTATCTGCTATCCCGAAACTGACATCTAAAATGAAATAAAGAACATGAGCCCCACCATAACAGGGGAAAAGTGGGAAAGAGGGGAAGAAAAGGGACAATTGAAGTCAGGGGTAGAAATCAGTTTGAAATGTGTTTTCTGGGGTTTTCCTATCTGCTGATCACGAAACTGACACCTAAAATGAAGGAAAGAAAACGAGAACCATGAAAACCGAACAAAACTGGAGGAAATAATGGAAAAGGGGAAGGGAAGCTTGACTCCTGAGCCAGCTGCTAATGGATAATAAGTAGGCCTATGGACAAAATAACTCGCTTAAGTATCAAACTTTTACTTTCTTGAATCACAGACATTTCTTACAAAAAATTTAATTAATAAAAATAAATAAAAAAACAGCTTGGCAGTTATCACATTATAAAACTTCAGCTATCATACTTAAAATTTGTACTTTCGAAGGCAATATCGTTTAATAAAAAACTAAAAAAAGAACTTCAGTAACTATAGGTAAAATCTGCACTTTTTAAGGCAGTAGATTGACTTGAAAAACACAGCATTGATGTCACTAGTCGAGCTCCTCGTCTTCGACAATCTTGTTGTCCCTGTTCAAACAGTTGATACCCTGACATTCTCCGCACGCGAACGTACACGCTAATCCATTTTTCTTGCAGCTGCATCGCGAGTTCTCGCAGCCTGTCTTACAGTTGCACCTCACGACACTCAAAAGAGTCTGAGGTGCGGGCAACAAATCGGTCATCACAGGTGAGTATTTATGGTCTCTGAGGACCCAACCCCAGTCAGCCGGGTCGAGGTAAGCTGGTTCCCCTTTCCAACGGGATACCTGGAGGCGCACTCGCTGGGAGTGGAATGAAGCTGCAGCTTCGGTTGGCGGAAGCCTTTCAGGCTTAACAAACGCCGTAGTATTTGACGAAGAAACTTTTTCCAAGAAAATTCGATGTTGCAGCTTAGTGAGATCTTCGTTTGGTCGTGCTTTATGCAAGCTGAGGAGAAGATATTCATCCGCTTTCACAATTTCATCTTTAGACGATGATTCATCCAGAAACACTTCGAATTTTTTTCTGAACACTTCGCTCTTCTTCAAAAGAAGTAGCACAGCTTGCTTTCCAAGTCCGAAAACTCGTGAGGTCGTGTCACATACCAAGAGTGCGTGCCCTACCAGAAGTAGCCTGGATACTTCCCTCATTTTTTTTTTAACTTCGCTGAGGCACCAGAACCGTGTTATAACTTCTTTTGCGTTCGTTGACGATTCGAAGTAAAGTGTTTTTGTATTAGGCGGGAGGTAATACAAGAGTAGAATCAGAAGGTCAGTGTCGTTGCCAAGAACTATTGTTTCAGAGTTTTCTGCTTTCGTTACGGCAGTCTTCACGATTAGATAGTCAGCATCGTCCTTCGCATGGACGACTTCAAATCCTTTGGCTCTGAGTTTTTTCCCGATGTAGCTTATACTTCGCTGTTTGTTCTGAGAGTTGCTCAAAAACTCTTCCTTCTTTTTCTGGAGCTTCATCCCTAAACTGAAATCGATCACTTGATGCTGGCTTCCCTTACACCGTCGGTTGTGGGTAGCATCTTTCGCGGTTGGACCAGCGCTGTATCCATCGAAGACAACAGTAGGGGAGGTACAGCGTCGAGTAACAAAACTAACATAGCTGTCACAGATTGAATCATAAGTATCACCAATCTTCCAAGGTACTTGCTGAAGCAGCCAACCTCCGTCAACTATAGTGACACGATCTGACGCTGGAAGGTGGTGAATCGAGTCCGTTTCCGCTTCTTTCCATATTGCTTTCGCTAGTGCATGTTTGTCTGGCTAACGCATTATGCCAGAATTCTCAAACAAAGCGGGCGGATAACTGCACAATTCGTAACATAGAGTTTCTGCCATGTCATTTTCAGATGTATGGGCAGCAGTCGAAAGACGTTGAAAAAGCAGTGCAGGGTCGATATGCAAAATGTCGCCATCTATCCGTATGGTCCCATTGGATGCCAGTGTAACGACTTAGTCTTTCTTCCTGAATGAAAAACTTTCGACGGATTGGCCATCCATGCGCTGGAGGATCAGCTCACCTACAACTTTAGAATCCTCTGCATTGACGCCTTTTTGGGCAATCAGCGCGGAACCTATACTTCTAAGCTCTGTGGAACTAGTGAAAGGACAGTTCTCTAGAAGGAATTCAAGAAACGTCAGTAGATCCTTAGTTTCTCTCTTTATTCGTGCTGCGGTTGCAGTAACGTGCTGTTCACTAGAACTGTACTCTAGGCCCGTCAGTTTCTGCATTAGATCATTCACTGAAGCGGGTACTGGCGCAAAATTATGCTTGACTTAACAAAAAAATCTCGTTGTACCTTGATTTATCCTGCTACCATGTCACATGTGTAAGCATCCACGCAGACTGGGGACTATTGGATCCGCTAGATGTCATTCCGTCAGGATAGGTTTTGTCGTCGGCACTGGAACTCCGCGGTGACTAGTCTACCTTGCTTCTCTTACTGAATGTCGAATTAGAACAGGATTATGTTGACGAACCCACGCGCTTGTTGATAACGGCGAGGAATACGGAATAAAGTAGTTTCAGTATCTTTCCGTATTTCTTTCTCGAGATTTTTTTTTGCCTTTTCCGAGCCTATGGGGTAGCTGAACCTCAATAGATCTCCTGTATTAACATTTGTAAACATTTCCACATGCTTTCTACCCCTACCCTGTATAATTCCCTTTTCCCCTCCCTCCCCCCCCCCATTTCCCCGTTTTATGTTAATCAATTTTTTATATCATTTTAGTTCTCAATTTCGTAATCACCAGATAGGAATACCCCAGAAAATATCTTTCAAACAGCTTTCTACCCCTACCCTGTATTCTTCTCTTTTCTCCCCTCTTTCCCCTGTTCTCCCGTTTTCCGTAGTACTCTTTTTCTATACTGAATTTTAGATGTCAATTTCGTAATCAGCGTATATGAAAACCTCAGAAAACTCACTTTAAAATATTTTCTGGGCATGTTCGGCATTTTTTCCATTTTCCCCCGCATTTCCCCCTTTTCCCCTGTTTTTCGGGTACTCGCCCAACTCAGATTTATGGGGACTTTTAGTATGTTGTACAGAATTTTTTTCTGATCATTTTGGTACCATTTTCGTTTATATTGCAATTTTGTCCGGGTTCGACACTTTTTTGAGCTAAAAGTCCTGGACTACAAGCAAAAATCACATATCTTGGTTTTCGTGAATTTTTGAAAAGAAAAAACTCATTAGCTCTGATTTCAAAAAGATGCATCAATCTGCATCATTTCATATACACATCTACCTGACAGGATTAGTACCTTTAACCTAGATTAAATATTTTTAAAAATAAGCTTTCTCAAATAAAAGTAAAGAGCGATACTAAAGCTGAAAACAAACAGAAGTTGTCCTATCACTGAGGGGGCTGTAGTCCCCGCTTACTCTTTCTTCATGCTAAAGTTTGAGTAGTGGTTTCTTAAAAGTCTGTAAGTTTGCATCACTTTTTTACAGTTTCAATTGTTTTATTTACCATGTGTTTACAAAACCTTTGACTGAATATTTTATAGTTTAGGGCAAATGTAAATTAACAACCCCTTTGTTTCTCGAAATCGTGTGATAAAAGCAGTGTGATAAAGATTTCTGCTCTTAGATTTCTGCAAGAGCATTCATTCGTGAAATATTAAGAATAATGTCATATTTTAGCGTAAGAAGTGGGGGTTTGAAGAGGCAGTAGACCCCTAATGTTTAGGGCAGTTTCGACTTGTTGTTTTTAAATAAAAAGTATCTTTTTTCATTTGATTTTCTTATAAAAATAATTTGTTTCATATTAACATCATATTCAGGGTTATAAAAATATTGGAGAGAAGGGGGCTGTAGACCCAATTCTATATGCTAAATCTCATATTTTGTGTTATAATGTTTCAACAATAAGGGCTTGTTTAAATGTGCTTGCTTTACGCAATAATTTAGACTGTTTCTAAATCAGAAGTTTCTTTGCCTGTAAGCCCAACTAATTTTCACATCAGAAACATAGTTTCTGCAACAATAGGGGAGTTTTACCCTTCTCCTCTCTTTGTACCCACATTGCAAGCTTAGTACAAATATTCCTCCAAATAAAAGAAGGCTAGGTGGCAACAATTCCAGAATCGTGTATTTTTAGGAGAGGTGATTGGTGTATTTTAATGGGGAAGAGGGCTCGAGAGTACCCTTTTTATGAGTCAAAGTGATTGGAGGACATCCAGCCCCGTCCTATGGCCTTTTTACTTCACGACTCTCTCCATAATATCGGATCAAGATTTTGAAATATACAATTTGTTCAAATATTGAGGTAAAATATGATATGATATTGAGATAATATTGAAATATAGAATTTGTTCAAATATTGAGGTAAAATATGATATAATATTGAGGTAAAATATGATATACCTGTAGGGACCTCTTGATCCTTACAGGCCTCGATGCAAGGGCTGTAAGTTACACCTATTGTCAATTATCTGCAGTTTGATTTTTAAGTCGAGAGAGGAGGGCGTGTTTGAGTCTGGTTGACTGGTTAGCTCAAATCTTTCATTGATCGTCATTTGAACCAAAAAGACGCGCTTTGTAGGAAGGAGGCCCAGAAATTGGCCCAAATACTTTTATATTCGTGATTAGTTTGAAACTTTAGCCAGAAGTCCTTAGACCAGCCGGACCCTAACGCACAAAAAAAGATTGGGGGAGGCACAGGCTCCCTAGAAATGGGACCCAGAATTGGGCGAATAAGAATTTATTTTACAGTTGGCTTGACACTTACCTCCTTAAGTCTTTGGGCTAAGGGACTCCCAGTGCACAAGGAAGAAAGTTATTGATTACACCGAAAAAAGAACCAGGCAAAGGGCCAAAAAAGTTCAAATATTATTTTTTAAAGCGATGCGAAAACTTCTGTTTTTAAGTTTTCTAGGCCAAGAGGACACTAGTGCATGGCGGAAAAATGGTATAAAATATCTGTTTATCTAGAAATGAGACCTGAAAGAAGGCCAAAACTGACCAAAAAGCTATTTTGCCTCCAATATCATGAAACTTGCATCCGTAAGCACCCAGGCAAAGAAAACTTTCCTGACTAAAAGTTCCTCCCATCTCTGTTGGAGGCAAAAAATATCCCCAAAATCATTTTTTTAATGGCTTGAAATTCTATATCTGGAGGTCATTGAATCAAGGATAAGCCCCAAATAGGACATTTGCAAAAACCTCAGGTACGTCTTGAAAAATGTAGTCGAAACTTTTTTTGGAGGGGGAGCCGGTGGTAGATCCAGTGAGTCAAAATTATGACTTGGAGGAGAAGGTAGTTCCTAAAACACCATGTATATCCAGGTTACCGAATCAGCTGTTGTTTTGGTATTTTGTCTGCCAGACAAAGTAGGCCACTGAGTATAGGAATCTCCCTCCATATGGGCTTTCAATCACCAGTGACCTGAACGTCCTTACTTCTTGGGCTGCTAAGCTTTTCAGGCCCCTGATAGAGTACCCACTCCTCCCGTTTCCTATGACGGCCCTTGTTCCCTGAATATCTTCTTTACATTTTACCATAATGTGTTGCTTATGAATCGACAAAACAGGGGAGATAGTATTTGTGCGTCAAGGAGAACTGTCACAATATTTTATACAAAATTAAGCTGTCACTACCCCCATTTCCTCCTTTTTTGTTTTTTTACTGACCTTTTTGATTTGTTTTTTTTTATAAACTTTACTAGTTTTAGTGGTTTTTAATACTTATGAAGTGTTATGACTGGTCTATTTTTTTTTCTTTCCCGTTTTTTTTTTTTTCAATTGTATTGCAAGACGTCTCGACCTAATTTCCAACGAACGATAATTTATTCAGACCTGTTATAAGTGCAAAATAAAATCCCTGAGAATAATACAAGGAGAATAATTCCCTGAAACCTTGGCCTCACAGGGCATAGCATGGGGGGAAATTTTTAAGTTTTGGTCGGTTTCTCGTATATCTGCGTTTGAGATCTTGAGCTTTACTAGACAAAAATGTCCATCGGGTAAGAAGGAGGGTGGTGTGTTAGCAGCTGACACAACTTTACGAAGTAGACAGAAGAAGTATTTGGTAAAGAGTCACTAAACTTGTCTCCTGGGACCGATCTGTAGTGGTTAGTGGTACAATTTGAGCTTAGATTCAATCAAACTGTCAAAACTTAAAACAAGCGATAATTATTGATACTAGGCTAATAAAACTACAATAAATAAACAAATGATTCCAACATTAAAACAAAATCGTGAAAGTTTCAGTAGTATTCAATTTATTTTAACGCTATAGCACTATTCATTTTAACGCATTATTTAGCGCTTTAGTGCTATTTATTTTAACGCATTGTATTTATTTTGTCAGAATACTTTTTGCTTTTGCTTTGGCAATTCTATGTTTGAGATTGAGGGTAATTAAATAATAAAAACTTTTTTTTTAACTGAAAGGAAGGAGCGACATTAAAACATAAAACGGACAGAAATCATTCCGTATATGAATGGGGCTGCCCCCTCCTCAACGCCTCGCTTTTTACGCTAAATTTTTTATTGTTTTAAAAAGTAGAGTTGTAAGAAAGAGTCAAACTTTAGCATAAAGAACGAGGCACTGAAAAGGGGGCAGCCTCTTTCATATACGGAATAACTTGTATTCGTTTTAAGCTTTAATGTCGCATCTTACTTTCAGTTAAAAACACTTATTTTTTGTTTAATTTCTGAAAGTTTATGAATTAATGCAGATTTTGAATTTGGCTCACTGTACATGAATAATTAAAATGAAATTTTTCATGTTAGTTTTACTTTTTTGGCTAAAAGGCTATCTCAAAATTTTAATCGGACGATTTTGAGAAAAAAAGGGGCGGGGGAGTAAACGAGCATCCGAAATCTTTCTTCAGGCAAAAATTAGAAAATTCCGCATTTTGGCAGATGAGCTTGAAACCTCCATCGTAGAGTTCTCTGCTTCTCTGATACACTGAATCTGATGGTGGGATTTTCTTTAAGATTCTATGACTTTTAGGGGTATTTCTCCCTTTTTTTGAATATAAGGCAAATATTCTCAAGCTCGTAACTTGATGGGTAAAACTAAACTTTATGAAACTTATACATTTAAAATCAGCATAAAAATCTAATTCTTTTTATGTATCTATTGGTATCAAAATTCCCTTTTTTAAGAGTTTCGGGTACTATTGAGCCGAGTCCCTCCTTCACCCCCTTCATTTAAATTATTTTCCCCGATGAAAAATTCCTCCACAGAAAGATGCTCCCACGTAACCCTCTCCCACCGACCTCCCTCCCCCCACCCGAAAAAATCCCTCCTGAAAATTCTGCATACTTCCCAATAACCAATAATATATGTAAACAATGGGCAAAGTTTATAAATAGCAGCCCTTCCCACTGGGACTGTGGGAGATTAAGTCGTCCTCAAAGACATAATTATTAAATTTTTCGACTATGCAGAACAAAATGGCTATCCCAAATTTTGATCCGGTGACCCTGGGAAAAAAATTAGCGTGGGACTAGAACTTAGGGTAAAAAATATAAAATTCCGCATTTTTTTTTTCAGATACAGGAGCTTGAAACCTCTACAGTAGCGTTCTTTGATGCGCTGAATCTGATGATGTGATTTTCATTAATATTCTATGACTTTACGGGGTGTTTCCCCCTTTTTCAAAAATAAGACAAATTTTCTCAGGCTCGTAACTTTTGATTAGTAAAACTAAACTTGATGAAACTTATATATTTAAAATCAGCATAAAAATCCAATTTTTTGATTTATCTATTGGTATCAAAGCTCCGTTTTTTAGAGTTTCGATTACTATTGAGCCGGGTTGTTCCTTACTTACGGTTCGTCACCACGAACTGTTTGATTTATGTTGCATAACATAGTACCTTTTGAATTTGGCAGCCAAATTTTTAGATCAGCTGACAAATTTACTTTTTAATAGCTTGATTGTGTTGCAGATCTACATGGCTACAACGCTTAGACCCGAATAACCGAAGATGATGTTCAATAAAGGTGGATGGCACTTAATTTCCGGATCCTCGTCCATACCTCTAGACCGAAAGTCATGGTTTAGTTTCCTTTTCTTTAACAAATTAGCTTATAATTTGGTTCTACAGCATACATCCCCCCTGAAAGTATTTCCTGGTGTGTGCCTTGATCCTCAAACAGATCGAGAGGGTTATTCATCATTAATGTGACTACATATACTATATTGACCTGCCAAGCCTTAATAGTAAAGACAGAGGCAGCCAGGGGAATTAGGGATGGGGACACCCTAAGGGGAAGACAAAAAGTATATTAAATTTAAAAATTATAATTTGCTCGTAAACATTACTTTTCCAAAATATTAAAGCCTTCTCACGCTGAAAAAGCTCCGTAGGTGCCTATTCATAGGGGAGAGAGCCAAATTTCTCTTGATTTTCCAAGTAAAAAGGAAAATGAATATGGTCACGTCGTATTATTGCCTCCTGGGCCAAAGTCCTTCGCAAGAAATGTAGAACTTATATTTACTAATTTGTCGTTATTATCCTTACTCATACAAACATACTGCTTATCTCGACCAATCAGAGAAGAGTAAATACTACTTATCTGTGGACACACTGGAAATTCTTATCTGGCGACTTTTAAGTGTAACATGGTTTATTGTACACTTATTTGAACAAATTGGGGCTTTATGCCATCATGATAATGATATTTTGACAGGTCACACTCCGACAGGAAATATATTTCCCCTAAAATTTAGCGTTTTTGCGTCTGAGCTTTTTTTTAAATACCGCTTTTGGAATTTGGCTAATTTCCATTTAGATAACACAGTTGTATAGCCTATCAGAAACATAGGTTAAACAAAGCTGGCTATGAAGTGATCAGAGGGCTGATGCAGACATTTTTCTGGCCGTTCAAAAAAAAAGAAACAGAAAAAAAACTTCTGGATGAGATAAGAGCGGCGTCTCTTGTATACGGAATAATAGCCAAGGCCCTACAGAAAGTTAGCATTTTTTTTTCTCATGGATCTAGAAACTAGGTTAGGAGTACGAGAGATCCAGCGTAAGGCTGTGGATACAAGTACTTCGACTAGTTTTATTTTCTTTAAAAATATCATAGAAAATGTTTGGGGGGTGAATATCATTTTGAGTTAGAATTAACAGTTAAGCACATTAATCGTAATTAGGATCCAGGTGCGTGCAAACTATCTGCCACTAGCAAAAAATTGGAGAGACTTCAATTTTCCAAATAGACCTTGAACTTACACATTTGACCTTGAACACACATGTGGTACTTTGGGAGTTGGAATGGGATATTTTCTTTCTAAGTGTAATGGGCTGATGAATTTACAGGGGAGAACTTGTTTAATAGTAGAGTTTCTGATGGGATCTTTAAATCAACGGCTCTTAGATGCATAGTGGTAACAACCAATTTTATTTGGAAGGTTTAGAAGCCCAAAAATAAAAAGTTCATTCTTTAGATCCGTGATTCCCACCGTAGGGTGCAGAAGTCACAGGAGGGGCATGACAATATTTTGGTGGGTCAGGAGCAGGACGTGCAACTTATGGCTGACTATACCGGAGCCGTAATTAGGTTTTTTCTCAGGGGGGATGGGGTGGGTAAATGAAGACTTTGCCGCCCCCAGCAGCGCCATCAACACTGTAATTATTACAATTTTTGTCCAAAAATATTACAATATAAGCTTGTTCTGTGACCCCTGGGCGTGTCACCTAGGGCAATTGCCCTTTATAGCCCCCCCCCTTAGATCTGACCCTGGACTATACTTTAAAGCCTTAATTTTGAAAACAAAAACATTTTTCATGTGAATGATGTCATATTCAAAACATTTAAAGAGCAAAAAAGATACCTGATAGTATTTCAATGACGATATTCTTTGTACTTTTGAAATTATGTTATAGGCGCTCGGTGGGGAAATGAGTTTTCCCAAAGTCACGACGTATCTAGGTCTTTTTTTCGTACGAAAGATATTAATGTATCTATAGGTTCTTATACTTGCTTTCTCGCTTACCGCTTGTAATTCTCGCTGTCACTTAGCTTCTAACCGCGTATTTCTTTGTTCTCGCTGTGACATATATTTTAACAGTATATGTCTTTGCTCTTCAATTTCATTTTTAATTCGTTCTACTCCTCGTTGTCGCTTGTCTTGTAACCGCATATTTTTTCTCTTTTTTGACAAGTTTAATTCTTGCTGGTGCTTATTTTCGAACCAGATGTTTCTTTGTTCTTCCCTTTTGTTTTTGACTCGTTGGAATTGTCACTGGCTCATGTATTCTAACTGTATATTTCTTAGTACTTATCGTCAGTTTAGAAATTTTGTCAATAACCTTTGCCTTAGCTGCCCTGACAGGTCTTGTCACGTTTGATGGTCTAAGTTGTTCATTCGTCCTATAGGCATTATGAAAGTGGTTAAAACGCCTTTTGTAAGTTGACTAATTAAACTTGGTATTTTATACTTAGTTGTTTTGCTTTTGTAATATTGCACAGGTCATAGACATAAAAGCGATACGTTCACTCCTAGGGAAAAAATGGCAAAAATGATGTAATCTATTCTCTTGAAATGTGCTCATAGATATGACGTCAATCGCATGATTTTTCTTGTCAATCATTTGTTTCTTACGTAATTTGTCTGCATCTGTGACGCTAAAGAGTATAAGAAAGTCTAAGCTCTTTACGCTAAAGTTTGAATTTTGTCCCAATTCTTTAAGAATGACTCCTGAAATACAAGGGCCGTTTACTTAGATCAATAAGATGCTTTTTAAAAAGTACTGACAAACTTTAGCGTAAAGAGCGAGGTGTTAAGGAATGGGCAACCACCTTTATATACGTAATAATTTCTGTTCGTTTTAATTTTTAATGTTGCTCCTTACTTTCAATTAAAAAAACTTGTTTTTTAATTTAATTTTACATATGGAACATAGAAATGCTAGAAAAATTCGTTGTTTTAATATCCTCAAACTTTAGCGTGTTTTTCCTATAAATTTTGCTGAAAGGATGCTTAAAAAGTTTATAGATAGAGCCTTCTCAGATTACCTCCACCTTTCAGTAGTCTTATTAAGCGATCCTACAAACTTCCCCACTCCTAAGATTTTGCTTTTGATTGATAAGGATACCTGGCTCAGATCTTGTGAAGAAGGGTCTCTTGTTATACATCTTAGTTCTTTTTGTCTTTCAATAGCAAATATGAAAAATTAACAAGATTTCAAAATGGATTAAAAAGCAGGGTTTTTCCAGAATCTGAGAATAGCAGTGAAAACGTGGGGCACAAAACAAATTGGGCTTTCCATAGCATAGATGTCAAATTCAGCTAAGTTCTTAATACATTAAATAAAAAAGACAAGTTTTTTTTAACTGAAAGTAAGGAGCGACATTAAAATTTAAAACAAACAGAAATTATTCCTTATATGAAACTGACTGTCCCCTCCTTAAAACCTCACCCACAATGCCCACAATGGGTAAAGTTCATAACTTCGCCCACAAAGGGCATAGTCCATAACTTGCATCTCTTTCCCCGGAGACTGTGGGGGATTAAGTCATCTTCTAAGGCATATTTATTAGATTTTTGACTATGCTGAACAAAATGTCTATCTCTAAATTTTGATTGGCTGACTTAGAGACAAAAATGGGCGTGGGAGGGGGCCTAGGTGCCCTCCAAGTTTCTTAGTCACTTAAAAAGGGCACTGGAACTTTTAATTTCCGTTCGAATGAGCCCTCTCAAGATATTCTAGGACCACTGGATCGATACGACCTCCCCTGAAAAAAAAAAATAAAACCAAAAAACAAATAAACAGGATCTGTGATATTTCTTCTGGCAAAAAATACAAAATTCCATATTTTGGCAGATAGGAGCTTGAAACCTCTACAATAGAATTTTCTGATACGCTGAATCTGATGGTGTAATTTTCATTAAGATTCCGTCACTTATAGGGGGTGTTTCCCCCTTTTTCTAAAATAAGGCAATTTTTTCAGGCTCGTGACTTTTGATGGGTAAGACAATACTCGATGAAATTTATATATTTGAAATCAACATAAAAATCCGATTCTTTTGATGTATCTATTGGTATCATAAGTCCGTTTTTTAGAGTTTCTGTTACTATTGAGCCGCGTCGGTCCTTACCACGAACTATTTGATAAAGTAAAAATCGGTGAATTGAGGAAAACGAGTTAAGAAGATCATGTTATCTAAAGCCCAATCCGTCTTGCGCTTCATGTTTTCATTTATATTCACAGATTGTGGAGAAAAAATAATTTTCTGCTTTTTACTCCATTGTAAAAATGAGTTTGAAAAAAAGTCAAATTTATTATTTTTGACATTTTACTCTTTTCTAAGACTGAAAACTTTTTAATCTCTAAGACAAAAATATGTCTTACCGCTGCGCTGCCAATTCTGACATAATAGCGCTTGTTTTATACTTTTTGCTGTGTTCAATCACGCGCTTATGTTGGTTTATTTGTGCAAGGGGGTGTATACAAGAAAGGGGGAATTGGGATGATGAAGTATTGCTCAATCATCATAAGTACATATACTATCAAAATTTGGAAGTAGTTAAAGATTTGAAAGTGGTCGAAAAATGGCTCACAAATTTATGTGAAAAAAGTACAAACATGTCGGTGAGTATAGAAAAAATGGGTAAAAAATCTTGGTGCCGTCAATTAGTCATAAGTCCCCATCCTATACCCCCCACAGGAAGGGGGGTATTTTCTGAGGGTAGGGAAATCCCCTGGGCACCACTAGATCCAATCAGTTATATAGACTCCATTTCTCTATTCAATAAACTATTTGCCCATGCCCAAGGAGCTGAACACTGGTTGCCTCATTCGCATTGAAAACACACCGGATCAAAAGCAGAACTAAAAGCAGTGACAAATGCAGAAGGTAGGGGGAGGGGTACGCCTCCTCCTACGCCAGACTTGTATGTCTGGACTTGTATGTGATTTAATTTTGAGCAACTTCCACTTACAGCTAAATTAATTTATTATGCAAATTAAAAGCTTGTGTTTGGGGATGAATCCAGTCTTTTTAAGTTGGAGACATAAATCTTTATTTTTATATTTTTTTTGGGGGGGAGGGGTCATTTAAAGTTTGAGTCTCTTAAACATTATGTTTTTTTCTTTTTTGTTTTTTTTTCTCTCTCTTGTGTTGAGTCTCTATAAGATGGAAATGTATTATGTTGAAAACGTGTTTTTTTTTAATGCATTTGTTTCATTTCTGTTTTTCCCCTGTTTTTCTTTCTTGGCCATAGAAACCTTACAGGGGAGTCTATATTGAAGTATTTTTGTTGTGAATATATTGGTTGAATAAAATGATTGATTGATTGCACAAATATGATGTACTGCATCCTACTTCTTATGAATTTTAAATCGTCAATCTAGGGAGATGGTATTAATTATTTTCAACGTTTTGCAATGAAATCGATTGAATAAACGGAAGGTATAAAATGCTTGATTTTTTAATTGTCTTGTTTCAGATTATTTCCTGAAGAAGAATAGACTTAGAATCCCCGAGTTTGTGCCTAATTTTGCTTCTATGGTCCACTGTCTTCACAAAAAGTTTTCTTTTGTGAAAACAAATTTTTTTTTGTCTTCGATTTTTCTTTGCAACTGGAAGGCAGTGAACTTTCACTCAGTACTGCCTTAAATTGTTGGTATTTTGTTAAAATTTTACTGTTTTCTTGCATGAATGTTAGAGAAGGAGGGATGTTCTCAGTTTGCCTTCTCATGTGTGCATTTGTTATTTTAAAATACATTCCAAATACAATCTAAGGATACCTGAACCAAATATGGTTCAGGTTTGCCACCTTCTCATCTTGTGGAATTGACAGCAACAATTTTGAGAAACATTTAAACATCTTGTAATAAGTTGCTTCCTCCTCAAGACCTCGCTCTTTACGCTAAAGTTTTTTTTTATTGAATTTTAGAACAAAGCTTATTGTTCTAATTAAACGGACATTGTGTTTCAGGAATCGTTCTTAAAAAATTAGGACTAAAAGTTAAAACTTTAGCGTAAAGACCAAGGTCTTGTGAACGGGGAAACTCCTTTCATATACGTAATAATTTCTGTTCGTTTTAAGTTTAGATGTTGCTCCTTACTTTCACTTGGAAAAACCTGTTTTTAAAATTTAATTTCAGATCGTTTTTAAATAATAATATTGGGAAATCCGGCTCTCGCTCCATGAAAAATTCCGGTATTTATGTATTATACGCCACTCACTCAAGTTTACGATGTGTAAAACTTGAGAACAAACCGGTTACTTTAGTAGCAAATTTCGGATATATTTTTGCACATTAGGGGGGGGGGATAAAGTATAGCGGGTCTACAGGCAAAATTTGCTGGTACAATTATTCTGTATATTATTAAGTAAGAATGGTTTTCTGACTTCAAACTGTCCGAATACTTTACCCCCCCCCTTATGTGCAAATATATAGCCCAAAATATATATTTCCCATCTAGTCTGTCACTTGTTGTCTCGCGCTAGGCTGAAAGAAATTAACGAAGACACCGGTTTGTTCTCGAGTTTTTAGCAGCGTCAGCTTGAGTGAGTGGCAATAATACATAAGTGCGAAATTCTTTCTCCCTATGGAAAATAAAAAAAACAAAACTCAAATAAAATTCTTAAATTTGGAAGCCTTATTTTCCACAGGGGGGTATTTTACTAAGGGGGGAGTATTTTCCGTGGGGGATTTTCCGCGGGGGAGATTTTCCGGGAGGATTTACCGGGGGGTAATCGCCTGGTTGGGTGAACGCCGGCCACCGTCGCAATCATAATTATTTACTTTGAGGACTTACTTAGCTAAGTTTATCCTGAAGGAAGTAATAGCCACCTAACTCCAAAAAGGGCTGAAAGAAGCAAATGTATTTTTCTCTTTCAGCTAAGGCGTTTTTAGAGGGGATAAACCCTTCTCAGTAATGGCTAAAGGGTTTATAATTACATTTCTAATTACTAATCTTCGCCGTGTTTGAGCAGACGCAGGAAACAGTTTTTTCTCTTTTTTTTGGTGGGGGGGGGGGAGGATGGGGAGAGGTGTAAATACTAGAAAAATACTGGTGGATTGTAAGAACCTACAAATTTTGGAAAAGGGAGAGGCCCATTGATCCCTGTATCCCTGTATACGTGTCTATTTCGAAAGGAACTTGAAAGAAAAATAGCGACAAAAAAGAAGAAAATTCTGGATAGAGTCTTACTGAGAATAATTTAATAAGAAAAACACTCTAAAAGGCTTATACAAAGCTCACAACCTAGTGAGTTATCAACCAACAGGTGCAAAAATACGCTCAGTATCTAACTAATTTATCAACAAAATACCAAAATCTTTTCAAAGCTAAATTCCAATTGAGCACTATTAACAGACTAAACACTATTAGTTCACTCTTTCACCACCATCATCAATAGCTAAGTTTTGTGACTAGTTTGTGTGACCATAGAAAATTCCACGTACAACAAAGGGTATTTCCAAATGGAAAAAAATTCTGTCCTGTATTTCTGTGTAAAAATGCTCGTGAATTTCATTGGTTTATTTTCGCAAAATATTTTCGCGATTAAATCGCAACATTTCTTATCTCTGAACAGGTTAGGTTAGGTTAGGTTGTAATCTGATGGTGTAATTTTCATTAAGATTCCATCACTAAGATTCCGCGGGGGGAGATTTTCCGGGAGGATTTACCGGGGGGTAATCGCCTGGTTGGGTGAACGCCGGCCACCGTCGCAATCATAATTATTTACTTTGAGGACTTACTTAGCTAAGTTTATCCTGAAGGAAGTAATAGCCACCTAACTCCAAAAAGGGCTGAAAGAAGCAAATGTATTTTTTTCTTTCAGCTAAGGCTTTTTTAGAGGGGATAAACCCTTCTCAGTAATGGCTAAAGGGTTTATAATTACATTTCTAATTACTAATCTTCGCCGTGTTTGAGCAGACGCAGGAAACAGTTTTTTCTCTTTTTTTTGGTGGGGGGGGGGGGAGGATGGGGAGAGGTGTAAATACTAGAAAAATACTGGTGGATTGTAAGAACCTACAAATTTTGGAAAAGGGAGATGCCCATTGATCCCTGTATCCCTGTATACGTGTCTATTTCGAAAGGAACTTGAAAGAAAAATAGCGACAAAAAAGAAGAAAATTCTGGATAGAGTCTTACTGAGAATAATTTAATAAGAAAAACACTCTAAAAGGCTTATACAAAGCTCACAACCTAGTGAGTTATCAACCAAAAGGTGCAAAAATACGCTCAGTATCTAACTAATTTATCAACAAAATACCAAAATCTTTTCAAAGCTAAATTCCAATTGAGCACTATTAACAGACTAAACACTATTAGTTCACTCTTTCACCACCATCATCAATAGCTAAGTTTTGTGACTAGTTTGTGTGACCATAGAAAATTCCACGTACAACAAAGGGTATTTCCAAATGGAAAAAAATTCTGTCCTGTATTTCTGTGTAAAAATGCTCGTGAATTTCGTTGGTTTATTTTCGCAAAATATTTTCGCGATTAAATCACAACATTTCTTATCTCTGAACAGGTTAGGTTAGGTTAGGTTGTAATCTGATGGTGTAATTTTCCATTAAGATTCCGTCACTTATAGGGGTGTTTCCCCCTTTTTCTAAAATAAGGCAATTTTTTCAGGCTCGTGACTTTTGATGGGTAAGACAATACTCGATGAAATTTATATATTTGAAATCAACATAAAAATCCGATTCTTTTGATGTATCTATTGGTATCATAAGTCCGTTTTTTAGAGTTTCTGTTACTATTGAGCCGCGTCGGTCCTTACCACGAACTATTTGATAAAGTAAAAATCGGTGAATTGAGGAAAACGAGTTAAGAAGATCATGTTATCTAAAGCCCAATCCGTCTTGCGCTTCATGTTTTCATTTATATTCACAGATTGTGGAGAAAAAATAATTTTCTGCTTTTTACTCCATTGTAAAAATGAGTTTGAAAAAAAGTCAAATTTATTATTTTTGACATTTTACTCTTTTCTAAGACTGAAAACTTTTTAATCTCTAAGACAAAAATATGTCTTACCGCTGCGCTGCCAATTCTGACATAATAGCGCTTGTTTTATACTTTTTGCTGTGTTCAATCACGCGCTTATGTTGGTTTATTTGTGCAAGGGGGTGTATACAAGAAAGGGGGAATTGGGATGATGAAGTATTGCTCAATCATCATAAGTACATATACTATCAAAATTTGGAAGTAGTTAAAGATTTGAAAGTGGTCGAAAAATGGCTCACAAATTTATGTGAAAAAAGTACAAACATGTCGGTGAGTATAGAAAAAATGGGTAAAAAATCTTGGTGCCGTCAATTAGTCATAAGTCCCCATCCTATACCCCCCACAGGAAGGGGGGTATTTTCTGAGGGTAGGGAAATCCCCTGGGCACCACTAGATCCAATCAGTTATATAGACTCCATTTCTCTATTCAATAAACTATTTGCCCATGCCCAAGGAGCTGAACACTGGTTGCCTCATTCGCATTGAAAACACACAGGATCAAAAGCAGAACTAAAAGCAGTGACAAATGCAGAAGGTAGGGGGAGGGGTACGCCTCCTCCTACGCCAGACTTGTATGTCTGGACTTGTATGTGATTTAATTTTGAGCAACTTCCACTTACAGCTAAATTAATTTATTATGCAAATTAAAAGCTTGTGTTTGGGGATGAATCCAGTCTTTTTAAGTTGGAGACATAAATCTTTATTTTTATATTTTTTTGGGGGGAGGGGTCATTTAAAGTTTGAGTCTCTTAAACATTATGTTTTTTTCTTTTTTGTTTTTTTTTCTCTCTCTTGTGTTGAGTCTCTATAAGATGGAAATGTATTATGTTGAAAACGTGTTTTTTTTAATGCATTTGTTTCATTTCTGTTTTTCCCCTGTTTTTCTTTCTTGGCCATAGAAACCTTACAGGGGAGTCTATATTGAAGTATTTTTGTTGTGAATATATTGGTTGAATAAAATGATTGATTGATTGCACAAATATGATGTACTGCATCCTACTTCTTATGAATTTTAAATCGTCAATCTAGGGAGATGGTATTAATTATTTTCAACGTTTTGCAATGAAATCGATTGAATAAACGGAAGGTATAAAATGCTTGATTTTTTAATTGTCTTGTTTCAGATTATTTCCTGAAGAAGAATAGACTTAGAATCCCCGAGTTTGTGCCTAATTTTGCTTCTATGGTCCACTGTCTTCACAAAAAGTTTTCTTTTGTGAAAACAAATTTTTTTTTGTCTTCGATTTTTCTTTGCAACTGGAAGGCAGTGAACTTTCACTCAGTACTGCCTTAAATTGTTGGTATTTTGTTAAAATTTTACTGTTTTCTTGCATGAATGTTAGAGAAGGAGGGATGTTCTCAGTTTGCCTTCTCATGTGTGCATTTGTTATTTAAAAATACATTCCAAATACAATCTAAGGATACCTGAACCAAATATGGTTCAGGTTTGCCACCTTCTCATCTTGTGGAATTGACAGCAACAATTTTGAGAAACATTTAAACATCTTGTAAAAAGTTGGCTCCTCCTCAAGACCTCGCTCTTTACGCTAAAGTTTTTTTTTAATTGAATTTTAGAACAAAGCTTATTGTTCTAATTAAACGGACATTGTGTTACAGGAATCGTTCTTAAAAAATTAGGACTAAAAGTTAAAACTTTAGCGTAAAGACCAAGGTCTTGTGAACGGGGAAACTCCTTTCATATACGTAATAATTTCTGTTCGTTTTAAGTTTAGATGTTGCTCCTTACTTTCACTTGGAAATACCTGTTTTTAAAATTTAATTTCAGATCGTTTTTAAATAATAATATTGGGAAATCCGGCTCTCGCTCCATGAAAAATTCCGGTATTTATGTATTATACGCCACTCACAAGTTTACGATGTGTAAAACTTGAGAACAAACCGGTTACTTTAGTAGCAAATTTGGGATATATTTTTGCACATTAGGGGGGGGGCAGAAAGTATAGCGGGTCTACATGCAAAATTTGCTGGTACAATTATTCTGTATATTATTAAGTAATAATGGTTTTCTGACTTCAAACTGTCCAAATACTTTACCCCCCCCCTTATGTGCAAATATATAGCCCAAAATATATATTTCCCATCTAGTCTGTCACTTGTTGTCTCGCGCTAGGCTGAAAGAAATTAACGAAGAACCCGGTTTGTTCTCGAGTTTTACACAGCGTCAGCTTGAGTGAGTGGCAATAATATATAAGTGCGAAATTCTTTCTCCCTATGGAAAATAAAAAAAACAAAACTCAAATAAAATTCTTAAATTTGGAAGCCTTATTTTCCACAGGTGGGTATTTTACTCAGGGGGGAGTATTTTCCGTGGGGGATTTTCCGCGGGGAGATTTTCCGGGAGGATTTACCGGGGGGTAATCGCCTGGTTGGGTGAACGCCGGCCACCGTCGCAATCATAATTATTTACTTTGAGGACTTACTTAGCTAAGTTTATCCTGAAGGAAGTAATAGCCACCTAACTCCAAAAAGGGCTGAAAGAAGCAAATGTATTTTTTCTTTCAGCTAAGGCGTTTTTAGAGGGGATAAACCCTTCTCAGTAATGGCTAAAGGGTTTATAATTACATTTCTAATTACTAATCTTCGCCGTGTTTGAGCAGACGCAGGAAACAGTTTTTTCTCTTTTTTTTCTGGTGGGGGGGGGAGGATGGGGAGAGGTGTAAATACTAGAAAAATACTGGTGGATTGTAAGAACCTACAAATTTTGGAAAAGGGAGAGGCCCATTGATCCCTGTATCCCTGTATACGTGTCTATTTCGAAAGGAACTTGAAAGAAAAAAAGCGACAAAAAAGAAGAAAATTCTGGATAGTTTTACTGAGAATAATTTAATAAGAAAAACACTCTAAAAGGCTTATACAAAGCTCACAACCTAGTGAGTTATCAACCAACAGGTGCAAAAATACGCTCAGTATCTAACTAATTTATCAACAAAATACCAAAATCTTTTCAAAGCTAAATTCCAATTGAGCACTATTAACAGACTAAACACTATTAATTCACTCTTTCACCACCATCATCAATAGCTAAGTTTTGTGACTAGTTTGTGTGACCATAGAAAATTCCACGTACAACAAAGGGTATTTCCAAATGGAAAAAAATTCTGCCCTGTATTTCTGTGTAAAAATGCTCGTGAATTTCATTGGTTTATTTTTGCAAAATATTTTCGCGATTAAATCGCAACATTTCTTATCTCTGAACAGAAGAGTATCGCGCCTCTTTAAAACTTGATGAACTAATGTTTCGAGTAACTAATTCTTAGCGACAAATCTAGACTAACAGGGAAATGCAATTTATGGAGACAAAAAACTCCGCCTTTTTAAAACATGATTGGTTCTTTTGCGGAAAATTTGAAGTAAAAATAAAAAAAATCTTTCAGTCACGATACATATTACAAGTATACTCTCTGTTTCTATGTGGTTTCTCTTTAAAAAAAAATCACTTCTTGTCATATATGACAATATATATCACGAAATATATTACAAGCGTACTCCTATTTCTGTGTGGTTTTTCCTTAAAGAAAATAGTTTCTCATCTCATTGTCGAAACGTATGACGTTTTAGAAGTCTTAAACACTTCGCAATTACTGATTATAATAACGAAATTGGGGAACCCATTGAAACTAAACCCCCAATGGCTGTTTATTTTCATATATACCTGCTTTCAAACGAAGATTTCTCAATTTAAATAAAAAAATTGGACCGCTCTTGTTTAAGAGTCAATTATAAAACGAGGCACATATCGTGAAATAACTAAATACGCGTTTAAAGCCTTTTAATAATTCTCGTAACTCATTCTATTTGCTATTCAAAAAAATTTAATTTGCGATAGAGGCGAACTTCACAACAGACTAGAATTCTAGTGATTCCTCTTATTTTTGAAAGAAATACTAAATTTCTTCAACTGAATAATAAGCTCGTATCAAAAAAAGTATTTTAATAAAATATTACTAAATATTTATGAAAGTTTGTACAAGCCATTGGGAAAATACGTAAAAACCTTTTCCCTTAATAATTCCAGAAGGAAGAACACCACCAAACTCGGCAAATTATATGAAAGATACAAAGAATTAATTCACATATCGCAAAATCTTGAAACTATGGGACATAGGGGTGTGGTAGGGGGGGGGTTATCATCAAACTACTGTTAATTAGGGAATCATCATTTCGCCATCATTCAGCCTTTCATCAGTCAGCCTTTAATGTGCATTTGTTTTCTTCCATAAGCTTTTTTTTTCATTTTTTACATAGTCACCCACAAGGTTATAAGGGCTATCATAAAATATTGACTCTAGAAGAGATAAGCACCTCTTGCAGATTAGTTGAGATCCATCCCCCTTATCGCCTTACCATCATCAATTATCAAAACCACCCTAGAATGAAATTACCGTGAAATAAAATACCAGTGAAATGACAAAATAAATTTTAAACACGAATTTGTTGGCCTGGAAAAGTTGAAAAATAAATTTAGAGTTTCTTGACTACTTAATGAAGCAGCATCTTGTAAGAAGTATAAATATTTTTTCTAAGGAATCATAGATACAAAAAAAATATAACTAGGATTAAATACCACTGATTTTCAGCTATTTCTGCGACCCAAAAGATAGGACAAAGCTTGTTTTGAAAATAAAGTTTGAATACCTTGAGATAGAATTAATATAAGAAAAAGCACATCGAAATAATTCGTAGTACTTTTTGGTTTATAGAAATGGGATGAAAACCCAATTTTCTAAATAATATCACAATATTTTTCTTTAAGTATTGTAGCCATGATAATGACAAAGGTCATCAGTTGCTAAAAAAAGACTTCTAATAAAAGTTCATTGCACAACATTTACCCACGTTCATATATTGGCTTCGTATATACATATTAAATGTCTGTATCTCTAGAGATAATGTGTTTTTAGGAAACCCATTGTTTCGTATATAAAACAAATGTACAAAAACTAATTAAGAGGCTCGGCTAGTTCAGATGGTAAATTCAGAGCTTCAGATTCTTACTCTTGGAGTCAGGGTTGGGATTCCGTGTTTCTTTGTTTTTTTTTTACGGTGGTAAAAATTTAAACTTTGATAATATATTCCCTTTGGGTTTAAAGTCTCCTTTGTGGAGGAAAAATTATTATTCGAATATTTGCACGTTCAGGTGGAGTAGGAATTCCAACAAAGGGCAGGGGGGTCAAATTCTGAAATTCTTGGGGGTCAAATTCAAGTCTACCATGTTTTTCTCACGAACGTGGATATCGAGTTGAAGATATCAGTGGCATTCTTATTGGTGAAAGGGATGGTAAAGACAACTTCAGGGGGGAGAAGCAAAAGTTTCTCTGACCTTCCCCCCAAGACAAGAGTATACACTATGCTAATTTTATACTTGTCATCTGGAAGGCGTCACTGCTAGTGAATTTACAGTAACGTTGATTAACCAGTAACGATGGTGAGGAAAAGGGTGATAAATGGAGGTTAATGAACAATGAAGTGCTGAACTGGAATATAATCAATTAAAGCAAAATTATTATATGTACATTGTTGTGCATATTCCACCGTAAATATAAAACTTGTAAAACTATAAAAATGAATATATTTTGTCCGCCAACAACGTCAAAAATACTTATTATTTGTTAAAGAGAGAACCATAAAGCACAAATAAATACGAACTATGAATTAAGCTCCTAAAAATCAAATAAATAACTGGCAATGGTAAAAGCAATTACAAGCAAATACAAAATTCAATTAAAAACAGAAACTACAAATCAAACTACTTCAAACATTACCAAAAATTACATAACAAGCAAACCACTATGAGCTAATTATTAATTACAAACATACCAATTTTATTCTGGGTACAATCCAGTCAATAGCCTTTGAACTCAAATCTTCTCATACTCTTAAATTTAATTTTCACGCACAAAAAAAAAATAGAAGCACAATATTTTTTGACGAACTTCAAGAGCTTGGTATACTACCTTTGCTACCAGTTGAACTCCAACTTCTAAATATAGAACTACTGAAATTCTATAAACTCTCGAATTAATCTTAAAATGTCTATAAGTTCCTAAATCTATCTTTGGCATTAGCTGTAAATTATATAGGTTGTGGATTATACGCCCTCGTTTATTTGTAGTAACACAACAAAACAAAAATAAAATTAATCAAATTAGGAGATTCGAAACTTCAACCTGAGATTGAATTTGTGAATTTGAACTAGAAACCACACTCACATCCTCCTCTTTTTCCAAGGATTTCTTCTAATAACTAAGGGCCAGATCAACCATTTACAAACTGAATTGTCTAGAGTAACAAAATTTGCGAAGTAACATGGCATGACATGACATATCATGACACACATGACACACAGTGACATGAAACGACATAAAATTTTAGTTTAAGAAGTGGAAAAAGGGAGCGAAGTTTGACATTTCACTTTGAGATATAAGCCCTGGTTTTGATATAGAATTTTGGAACAACATATTTTTCAAAAAATTTCTACACCTTAACCCACCCCGCCCCCTTAGCTCTATTATCATGAATGTCCTACCATATAAAAAGATATTAGAATCCCAATACTGAAACTCCAGGCTCAATCTATGTTAGCTAGTTTCAACAAGGACGTGTCGTAAGTAGTGTCTTGGGTAGAGACAATGACGAAGGCATGCGTATTTTACATATTTAGTTCATTTTAGCTTTCAGAGGATCCAAAAACTAAAAAAAAATATTTAACACTTCAATATTCTGTTTTTCGTATAAGTCTTGAACTCAGGAGTTAAGTCCTGCAAATTTTGCCCTCCCTCCTCTCTATGTACATACCCGTTATTCCTAATCGTAAAAAAATCCAAACATAGCTTTAGTGTCGTGATTGAGCTGGCCGTAATCTATAACAAACACAGTCAAATATTATCAAATATCTATGTAAGTACAACACATAAAATTATAGCCTCTTAATTATTAGCAATAAATCTGCCACTTAATTAATAGCAATAAAATAAGAGTTCATAGCAATTTATTTGAATTATTTTTAACCTTTCCATACCCACTGAGAAGCTTTTGAAAAGGCAGCACAATGGGAAAAAATCGGCAAAAAATCACAATGTTTTTCTTGGCCCTTTTCTAGTGGTTTGTGACAGGCTAGATAAACTATTTTCCAACTTTCCAGTTTTAACCAAAAACCTTTAGTTAAAAGAGGCTTTAAACAATATAGTATACCTAGCGTAGCCTGGACTTAAGAAAAAAACGGAACCCAAAGTGAGTAAGAAATATATTATTTTCTGTTGACATAAACACCTCGCAAAACAAGGAAATTACTCCCGCTTTTGCTCCCCATGATTAAAAAAAACATATCATTTTTGATTAAATGATGATAGAAATGTGTTCGGTTACAAACAAAACAGGTGAATCTATAAAAATTTGCTACAAGCTATAAATCTTTCCGAGATAAGGGAGGGCCCATACGAAAATTGACGTACCCGATTGACTCAGCCTCGTGAACTTAAATTCTGAGTTATCAGAATAGCTAATGAAGGAGAATGATACCCCGAACATAGGTCTCACTCTTTTACAGAGTGAAATCAGAGTGAAAGCTAAAAGTGAAAGCCCTTTTTCACAAAATTAAGGAATATACTACGCAGTTAATCTTATTTACAATTTACGAGGAAGTGAATCACAAGAGAACTTAAAACCACTAAAAAAACTGGAAAATTCTACTCAGCTTCACATATAGCTTATTTTACACAACCTAGTACCGTACTGACTCACAACCTATAATTACGTAATTAACTGATGTTGATCATCATAAGCCATTCCTGAATTCTACAGTTCCATTTCATGGATCATTATTGGAGAGTATAAAGAGTTTTTGACTTCCTGCCGAACTTAAAGATGGAACTAACTTGACAAGTGTAAAAACGTCAAAAACACTGGAGAAACCATAAAAACGGATTTGGTCAAGCTGAGTAACAAATCTAAATAGTTCCAGCTCAAAACCTGTTTTACGGTGAATTGCTCGTACTTATATCATTACTTGATGAATGATCGTCGTAGCCCATTTCTGGCTTTACAATTGTATTCTCATAGTTATGTTGCTGGTGTTCATAGAAGTGGGATACTTCTGCACATTCTGATTTTCCGTCAAAACGGGTGTGATCATATTGAGACGAAAATTCTGCGTTAATATATGGAGAATCATACTGGCTTTGAAATTGTTCATATCTATAATTGTCACTGACATCTTGCACATTACTTACTGTTCTATAGATGTCACTAGCCTCGTACACATGATTATTCTCATATGTTGAGACAGAATCAGGATAAACATAATTATGTCTTTGAATTAAAGGTGCGTTTATTGTAAACTGGCTAGTATTCTCTTGCTTCTCAAAGCAGTCAGTAGTAGTTGATTGAACGTAGGTGTCTTCGTTAGAGTTGACGTCTGAAAAAGCAAATCGAATAACATGAGTAAGTTAAGTCCAATGGACAATTAAACAGTGATATTAAATTAAAAAAAGGTTATTAAGTATGGGCGTATCTGGG
This sequence comes from Artemia sp. Qi Xiang Cuo, assembly GCF_049724085.1. Lineage (NCBI taxonomy): Eukaryota > Metazoa > Arthropoda > Branchiopoda > Anostraca > Artemiidae > Artemia > Artemia sp. Qi Xiang Cuo. Next base: position 247,490 of record NC_142802.1, on the reverse strand, counting down.
GTGTTAGGGTGTTGCACTTTTAGAGCAAAAATCCCAAAAATATTTGTAATAAAACTGTATATGTGTAGCTCTAATAATATGCAAATATAGCCCTAATAATATGTTTCTCCATTGCATCAATTTAGTCACACGTTATAGCTCCTATATCAAACCGGCCATCTTCTCAGTCTGGAATTTATCTCTGTATATGAATGAGTGTGTAATTTACCAAAACATTACTTAAAATGATTTTAAAAACTGTATAGTTATGAAAGGAAACAAGACAATCTGATTAATAAAAATATCCAGCATATTATAAAGTGAGAATTTCATAGTTTCTGTGTCTTTTTATTTTATTTTAAATGTTTATTGAGCTATATATGAGTCGACCAGGGGGGAAGAGCATTTTGGAGTGTATTGATTATTATAATTGGAAAGAGCGTAAAAAAATTGAGTAGTGTGTTCACCTTTCCCTTTGTCAGTTATAAAATTTTGTATACATTTACTGAACATCTGACATGTTTGCAGGGGGGGGGAGGTACAAAAAGAATAAGAAATGGGACTGGGTATCCCCCTGGATATTTTCTTGTGCATGATTACAATCTCTGAAGCTTTCTTTTCGACAAAAAATTATAAATTTGATTGAAAGCAAAGCGGAAAAAAGTATTAAAATCGGTATAGTGTTTCAAATATCTTATGCCCATCTGCCAAGGTACTTTTCCGCGTAGAAATCGTTGAATATGTTGAGAAACTTAATGCATTTGACTTAATCCTTTAGAATTAAAATTTGATTTCATTTTCTCCCACTCCTTCCCTCCATTGCTTGAATAAATGAATGATTTTACTTACTCAACTTAATACAATTATAATTTATGCTAAAGCTAAAGGTAAGCTTTTGGAGCTGGAGTTCTGAGTTTGGACTTGGCATACATTCATGATTATAATTGACAGAACAAGAGCTGTTAAAACGGGCATTTTAGTCATAAAAGGCACTTGAGAATACGCTTCTAGTCAAAAAAGATGGTTTTAATAGTAGGCTAATTAAAGATAAGCAAGATAAGACTGTGGTTATTTTTAAGGCTTTAATACGTCGATATTTTCAAATGTTTTTAAGACGTTATTTTTAAGACGCTAAGTTACATAAAAAGAACAATTTGGACCATCCCTGAAATGTTTGTCCGGCTCGTAATAACATAATAAAAAGTGAATATAAACAAATTTTTGATTTGTTTTTAAAGTTTTTTTTTATTAAATCCCCTTCCCCGCAAACCTTTTCTCAAAAACTCACTCAACTTAATACAAGGCAATATTCTGACAAAATAATACGTCCCCAATGGAGATGATGCTCAATTATATTTATGCTAATGACCTATTTCTTAGTTGATCAGTGCAACAAGCTAGATTTAATTTTTTTTTAAATTTGTCTACACCGACTTTACAGAGATAGGCGGCTGATTATATAGACTATCATGGATACTGTGTCAGTGAAAATAGGGGGTTCGATTCCTGGTGTCACTGGTTATTTGGCTTGAAGCGGGGGCCAGTGGTGTGGCTCTTTTGGCCCAGCCAGAGTCAACCCACCTTTAAATGGGTACCTGGAGAAATCTGGGGAAGTTAAACAGAAAGGGTGTGTGAAAGCACAGGATGGCTACCCTCAAACCCCCATCGCACTTCCTGGCCGAAGGTAAGCACGGCCGGTAGCGATTGCAAAACCAAACCCTATATTCTTTGCCTTTTTTTCACTCGACTGACGTAGGATAATATAGGTTTACTACTACGCTAGGTCTACCTAGGTCGTTAAAGAGGTTAGTTTGCATACATTCCCAGTTTTTTAAAAGCTTCAGAATATCTTTAATATGGAAGATGCGAGGATAACCACCATTTAAAAAAAATCTCCTATCTACACAAATTCCTAGCAAAAGTTATAAACTAATTTCAAAATCCCACCAAAGTAGAAATTGACTGTTTTTTCAGGTTGTTGATAACCATTTTGAGATTTAGTTTTAATACGACTGTCTGAATACGGAACACAGTAAATACATTATTTCTCAAATGGTACTTGGTTACCATCTTTCGTGGAATTCAAACACAAATTGTGAAAGTCACATTTATTATTTTTGCTCAGGGACAGTTGTGTCGTAATCTTATTATCAGAATCATCATCAACGATGAGGTACAATTTGTAAAATGTTTTGTATTTTTGACTTCGCAAACATAGAAGAGGGGGATAATGGGGGTGAAGAGCTATTCGGGATGGTGATGGAAACTGAATACAAAAGAGGATGGCTCTCTCCTGATTTGCAAGGAGTGAGGAAGATTTCCAGAAGGAGTTAGCATGCTCCTGTGTTTCTACCCCTCACTTTGATGCTGTTTCGTCTTACCAGGAATAAAAAAATATTCAATCCTAATAGTAGTAATCCTATTTTTATGAGAACAAGTAGGGCCAAAAAATAGAATAACTTTTAGACTCAATGAATGTTTACGTGCAACACTAAGAGACTATTAAGCTGTTTCTTTTTTTTATACAAATAGGATGTAATAGGAAAATTTCAAAAATGATGGCACCCCTGCACCTCAGGAAAGGTTGATATGTTGCCCCTTGCCTGGAAGCGATGACTTGGTGTGTTCTCTATATATTTTGGAACAAGTACAGATATGTAATTTTCCAATACAGCGCAGCACTCTGTCCGAGTGCAGGTGAGTACGCGTAGCTTGGCGGACTATCAGTTGAGTAAAATGGATGGAAAACTGGTACATCATGCTCGGGTGATATTTTGTTTCAAACCGTGATAAATATTTAGGGGACTTAAGAAATCTTTATAGAATTTTATAAATTTTTAGATTTTAGATTTGGTCATTTTTTTTTAATTACTTTTTGGAATTTAGTTAAACTAGTGGAATTTATTTTATATGTTGAGGGGGATACGATTCACCTGGATTGTGAAATATTTGATTTTTGGGAATTTTTTTTTTAGGATTGTTGTAGCTACCAAACAACGCAAGGCCCAGCGAGAGTAGAGTGTGTTGAAATGTGATGTATTAGAAAAAAATGGTGTTATATTTTAAAAAAATTTTTATTTATGTAAATATAGTGAAAAGTGTTTTAAAGTGTTATAAGAAAAGTGAATGTATTTTAAAGTACAAAAACGTATATGCACTGTAAATTTGTATTTTAATATTTTATGTTATAGGCATAATGAATGGAAGCAGCCCCTTGCCGTCGTGGGTAGCTAGAATGAGAATTTTGAAATTGTTGTATGGTAAATTAATGGATGGAGTATCGTATGAATGAAAAAAGAGTTTTTAGGAAAAAGGTAGATAAACTGTACTAGGAGAGAAAAAATTATGTATGTGAGGAATTATAAAAGCGGAAAGCTATGGAACGTCGAGTAAGAGGTAAGATAGATTAAAAAAAAGAACTCTTTAAAAAAAGCTGTTCGAGAAAATGAATAACCCTTTCAAACGTACTTACCCAGTTTAACGGATTGAAAGATAGTCAAGAGTCAGTCGAAGATGACCAGCGGTCTGGCCATCTTTCCGCACAAAAAAACGAAAACATTGTAAAATTTCTTGATGTAGTATAGTCAAACCGTAGATCTAAAACCAGGGAGGTGGCTGAAGACCTAAAACTGGATTTATAGTAGAGGATTTGCAGTTTAGAAATTTTAACAAATGGTTTGAACACGCGTCGAGTATCCTCTAAATTCTATCCGAAATTGTTGTCAGAGGCTCAGATTAAAGTGCCTATTGAACTTTTTGATCAAGTCAAAATATATCCAGAATTATTGAATAGGCTATCACCAAGTGATGGATAATGGATTTTAAGGTATGACGCAGAGTCAAAGGCCCGATTTTCTCAGCGGAAGCGAGCCGATTCATCAAGACTATAGAAAGCGCGACAGATTTTGTCGGGTGGGAAGACAATGTTCAGGGTTTTTTTATGGGTATCTAGCATCATAACCTTGTCCCTTGTGGATATACGATGAACACCGGAATACTCGTCGAGCCTCTAGATTTTACGTGTCGGGGAAAAGGCCTTCCCTACAGATTGAGAATAACAGGTTTTCCACACTGACAGCGAACATGTGCACTGTGTGTTCTCATTTGAGGAATTCTGGCCAAATTAAACATTCTTGTGCTTCCTCAGCTCATATTCGCCAACTCTTAGCTATTTTTTCGTAAATTGAAACCGTCACTGAAAGGGGACAGGTTTGACTCAATTGACGACATCCAAGCAAATGAGCCGAGAGTTCTTTGCACCCTGGGGTAAACAATGTTCAGGAAAGCTTTTACATGTCGTGACACCATTTGAATCAGTGTGTTCATTTAGTATATAACTAGAGAAATCAATTTAAATAGCCTGTAATTGCTGCCATTTTAAATCATAAGTCAACTCTTAAAACTTTCCAGTCATATCTCGTACTTTTAACTGAGCTTTGTCAGAATTATTTGCTATGTGAGGCGTACTTTCAGGTTTGTCGGTTTTACGTAAGCCTGAAAAAATTGGATGAGGCTTACTGGAAGACTCCCTGGAGGCTTACAGGAGGCTGTCTCTCTTTTAATAGCTAAATGGCTAATCCCAAGAATATACTCCCTTATTTTCTATCGTTCCTTCACATTCATGACTTGTTTTTATAAAATAAAAATGCTTGAATATAACGTACCACGATGGAGTATTCCAGGAATTTTATCTTCGTGAGCACTCAATGACGCTGTTTCATTTGATATGGAGGATATTTGTCGGTGGTCAAAAAATAGTTCTTGTTGTATATTGATTCTTGGAGCTTTGGGCTTCTTCTCGGCTTTCGAGGGTGATTTAGGCTTCCTTTTTCGTGTCTGAAAAATTATACAATGAAATAAAGTCTCCTCTATAAAATGAAGGCATCTTGGATTTTTAGCGACACTGTCTATCGACTAATCAAATAATGAAATATTACAAGTATAAGAGGAACCAACGATGGAGGAATTTGGAAGTCTGCACCCTAGTTTTGATTATGTTGTAAGGCGGACACACGAAAACAATATTGGCTTTTAAGAGGTAAATTGAATTTATACACATATATCCTTTTTAAATGCATGAAACGATGAAGCAAAAATGAAATATATTGGCTAAAAATAGAATTTTTTTTGCACGATGGGTAAGATATATTATGCAAATTCCTGAACAGTCCTATTTTAGCAGGAATTTCAAAAACTTTATTTCTGAAAAAAAAACAAAAATTTGATTACGGTTGGAAACACAACCCCGGAAACGTGAACAATTTCAATTGTGAAATAAATTTTTGTTTTTAATAAATTTTAAGCCTAACTACAGCTTACTCTTGCTCCAAATAGTTAGCGCTAAGACGTTACGACTCCACAAGATCAGCGTTTAAGGCACAGATTGTGTTTCTACTGACACGTCAAAATCTCTTTTGTTGCACCTTGAAGAGGAAGAACTTTATTGGCGTTCAGCAGAAAGTAGATTCAGTATCCTTACCTTAGACCTTAGATCCTCCTGTGCCTCCAGAGGCACTTAGGGCATCAAAGAATAGTCGCCAGTTATCTCTCATTGAATGGCTGCCCAGACATCTTCCCATTTAGGTTGGATTGAGGCATTGAGGTTTGTGAGGTCAGCCCAGTAGCTGCGTCATAGGGTATTTTGGGGTGTCCTCTTCTTCTGGTACCACATGACTGCCACTGAAGGACGACCTTCGGTAGTCAAGTTTCGGATATGCGGATCACATGACCAAGGTATCTCCACTTCCTTTATTTTATCACTTTGGTTACCAGTGGCTGAGAAGTCTTCTGTTGTATAGTAGCGTTTGTCACTATCTGGGACCAGTGGATATTTAGAATACGCCTTATTCAAATGTTTTCGAAGGCGAGAAGTTTCTTTTAAAGTATTTGATCTATGTGCCAAGTTTCAGAACGATAGCAAGGCGTTGAGAGGACGTTGCTGTTGAACAGCCTCAGTTTGAGTCGGAGAGAGTGCTTCTAGCTGCGCCAAATTTTAGACAGTATCCCGAAAGATGTGTTAGACTGGCCGATTCTTAGCTTGACTTCTCGCTGACACGATCCTGAATTGTGGATGGTACTTACTAAGTTTTTGAACTTTACGACTTGTTCTATCGTCTGGTTATTGCATCGTAGGTTGAGTGGAGATCCAGTGTTCACCATACTTTTTGTTTTGTTTGTACTTATCTTAAGCCCAAAAGGTTCGGTAGCATCCCTGACTTGGTTAAGGTAATGCTGGAGCTTTTTTTGCAGGATTCTAGGAGGCTAACATCGTCAGCGAAATCAACATCTCCGAATCTCTTATTATCCAACTGGATCCCATGTCCATCGCAGGTCCGGAGAATATAAATAATGATAAGAATAAATAGCAGTGGTGATAGCACACAGCCTTGTTTCACCCCTGTAATAATACGAAAGTACCGGGTACTCACGTCACTTGTCTTCACGCAGCATTCTGTGTCTTTCTAGAAGGCTTCAATAGTTCGAATGAGCTTATCAGGAATACGGTAGTATTGGAGAACATTCCAAAGCGTTTGGAAATGAACCGAGTCGAAAGCTTTCTCGAAGTCTATAAAGACCAAGTAAAGCTTATTGCACCATTCATTCGCTTCTTCTAGCAGCATTCTAAGAGTAAATACAAGATCAGCGCCTAGTCGGTTTGGCCGGAATCCATGCTAGTATCCCGCCGGAATCTATTCAGTAATCCATTCCGGAATCCATTCAGTATCCACAGATCACATATTCCCTGATACGTTGACGTTTCTGTAGACACACGTTGAAAGACCGGTTTCTAAGGTTATTTGATATGTGCAAGTTATCATCAAGAATAATGATGAAAGTTAGGCAGAAAATTATTACATTCTGTGGACACTTATGTTAAAATTTCAAAACAAGAAAAAAGACAGTGCCAAAATCCAAATTCACGCCCTGTAGAGACAGAAGAACTCCGAAGTCGTGATTTCTGGAAAGCTTCTTTTCAAATTGCGAATAGGTATTTCTAAATTGTAAATTAACTGAAAGCAAGCAGATACAGCTCACAGAAGATAAGACATGGTTTTCTATTTACTCCGAGTCCAAGAAATTTGACAACAGTTTGGCAGTATTCTTCATCTCTTTAAAAAAGAAAGTCACTTGGCATCTTTTTGCCTTTTGAACTTCAACACAAATTTAATAATAGTTTGGATAGTTATGAAACAGACAGTTATAGTTTGGAAACAGACAGTTATATCAACTAACCTTCTAGGAAGGTAGATAGCCAAAACTGCTAACAATAGCAAATATCAAATATTATTACTAATTTATAGGAATTAACAAATTTATTTTTAAAGGAAAACAAGTCCTTTTTTTTACCTAGAATGAGCAATAATGACATCAAGGGGCCTTAATTATTGAATGTTTAAGGTAAAAGTTTGTTTCTTCATCAATTGATTTTTTTCCATGCAAGGTCTAAAAAGAGTAAAATTTCACTTCGGTAGCCGAATTGCTTGTCAATGGCTGGAAAATACCGTACATCTTTCTCTGGCTGAATATTCAATTCCATTCCATTTTGAACAAAAAATGGGAAACAATATTTTCCTGGCCAGAAGAATTGAGCTTAGAATAAATAAATTATTTCCCCTACCACACGGGGTAAAATATGTAATTGCCATTTTCAGCTGAAAATTAGGAGAATATTTTCCTGAAGTTTTCTTTGAAGACTATATTATTTCGGGTACTTTTCAATTAGCTGGTACCCACGCATTATATTGTATAGGGAAGATGCTAAAGGAAAATAGTCAAACGGATATCTGTCAATAGAGAATTGTATCGCTAACCGTGGTTTGTTATTGCGTTCACAATATTTAAACTATTGTTTTTTGGGTTTAGGGGGGAAAAGCTACCTAGGTTAGGTTACGTGGTATTCCTTTAGTATACCTACTCTTTTATATACTGCTAGTTTGGTTAATCCTAATGAAATAAAATAAAATAGGATGACTATATAATAGTTTAGAAACAAATTTGGGCTATATATTTGCACATTCGGGGGGGGGGGGCAAAGCATAACATATATTAAATACATGTCCTAACCTGACCTAGGTACCTCCCCCCCCCCAAAAAAAAAACGTATAAGAAATTAAAACCACGCTATACATTGTATTTCTATACAGCGGTGTCTTGTATCATCCCGTAAAAACGGGTTTTTCAAGGCGTCTCCAGTTTTCAACGCATCTCCAGTATACTAAAGGACTACCGGTTACGTATTTAACAAATGCTATGCTTCACTCCAACCCCCCTTATGTGCAAATATACAGCCCAAATTTTTTATAAACTATTATATTTTCACCATATTTTGTGTTATTTCATTAGGATTGACCAAACTTGACTTCTCACGCGGGTACCAGCTAATTTAATTTTTTTATTTTTGATTTTTAATATTGCTCCTTACTACTTTCAGTTATAAAAACCTATTTTTTTTTACTTAATTCAGTAAAAATAAAGTCTTAATAAAGTCCGAGCATTCACCCAGAAGACTTTTTTTTCTATCGGGCGACAGGAAAATTAGACTGCCGAAGCAAGGGTCAATTACTGTTAAAACCTGTCAAAATTTTCATATATTTGGGACAAGACTGCCATATTTTGCTTTCTATTATTGGTGGTTATCTGTAACGTCTAGATAATGACGTGACGTTACAAAAGGGGTAGCTGAAACCAATATTTCTGATGAATACTTTGAAAATTAAAGTCAAGTTGGTTCAGACCATTAAAACGAATGTTAATGTTGGGTTTATGGTTGACGTATTAACCTGAACCTTTTAAAAGTTTTTGTTTTAGGAGAGAGGGGTTAAGGGACTTGTTAATTTGTCTTTTGGGGAAGGGTGCAAATGAATTTTTCTCAGAACCATACAAGAATGTGTGGTGCGTTTTTTGTTCATGCCTGTCATCCAACAATTTCTTTTTCTGCCACTAAATATTTATACTAAACACAAACAGTTTACAGTTTCGACAAACAAAATAGCTTTTAAGATACAAACTAAAAAACCAAGTACCTGTATTGTGTCTTTTTTCATGGCTTGTGGTCTCGGTACCCCGTGAAGTTTGAAGTACAATCCACATGCATTGCACAGAGGCTCTCCTGTGCTACTTCTTCTCCAAAGAGTAGTATTTGCCGTTCCACAGTTTGTACAAGTTAAAGGAGGCTTCCGAGGATTGTTCTGAAATAAGAGCAAAATAGAAAGTGGCCGCCGAAATTTTGAAAGCACGTTTATTCTCAGTGTTAAATCTTCAAATTGACAGCAAAGTTTCCAATTTGGAAGTTATTTATATTAAGTTATTGTTTTGACAGTATATGGGAGTATTTATGTCAGTTCTAGCTCTACCTTATCAATGTCTAGCTGGAAGTTCTTTTTTTAAACCTTCCTTGAGAAATACAAGGCGTCTACTTTTAAAATGTGCCTACCTCTGCCTCCCTTCCCTTGTTATTAGCAGCTTAAACTTTTCCTCGCTTGTAGTCACGACTCAATATTTGCACTTCTTTATATTTTTCTTTTCGTATCTTATGTTCATATTCATTGTCCCAGGATTATCCTGCCTAACCTTTCATGTTTATCAAACAGTTCGTGGTAACGAACTGTAAGTAAGGAGCCACCCGGCTCAATGGTAACCGAAACTCTAGAAAACGGGATTTTGATACCAATAGATACATCAAAAGAATTCGATTTTAATGCTGATTTCAAATATATAAGTTTCATCAAGTTTCCCCATCAAAAGTTACGCGTCTGAGAAAATTTGGCTGATTTTTGAAAAAAGGGAAAAGACCTCCTAAAAGTTATAGAACCTTAATGAAAATCACACCATCATAATCAGCGTATCAGAGAACCCTACTGTAGAGGTTTCAAACTCCTATCTACAAAAATGTGGAATTTTGCATTTTTTGCCAGAAGAAAGATCACGGATGCGTGTTTATTTGTTTTGTTTTTTTTCCCAGGGGTGATCGTATCGACCCAGTGGCCCTAGAATATCGTGAGAGGGATCATTCGAACGGAAATTAAAAATTCTAGTGCCCTTTTTAAGTGACCAAAAAAATGGAGGGCAACTAGGCCCCCTCCAACGCTAATTTTTTCCCAAAGTCATCAGATCGAAATTTTGAGATAGCCATTTTCTTCAGCATAGTCGAAAATATGAGAACTATATCTTTTAGGATGACTTAATCCCCCATAGTCTCGGGGGAAGGGACTGATAGTTATGAATTTTACCAAATACTTACTCATAGTATTTTAAACTGAGAAATATACAGATATTTTCAGGGGGGATTTTTTCTGGTAGTGGGGGGTGGGTGGGTCGGGGTTATGTGGGAGGATCTTTCCACGAAGGAAGTTTTCATGGAGAAAGGGACTTTGTTATAAAGGGGGCACCGGATTTCCCAGCATTATTTAAAAAAAGATCAGAAATTAAATAAAAAAACAAGTTTTTTAGCTGAAAGTAAGGAGCAACATCAAAACTTAAAACTAATAGAAATTATAACGTATATGATTGGGTTCACCCCCTAGTCAATACCTCGCTCTTTAAGCCAAAGATTTTTTAGTACTTTCATAAGAGCTATTTATTCTAATTAACGGCCTTTGTGATTAAGAGGTCATTTTTATAGAATTGGAACAAAATTCGAAATTTAGCTTAAACAGCATAGTATTGACTAGGGGGCGAACCCCCTAATATACATATTAAAAATCTATGATTATAGAAGTTCGTTACGTAAGTTAATTCGTAAGTTATGTATATATATTACTAATAAAATAAATAAAATTAAACAAGTTTCGAGAAAGCCATTTAACCAAATAAAACTAAAATTAATATGTAAATTTTGTTTTAATTATTTATGTACGGTGAGGCAAAATCAAAACCTGCATTAATTCAAAAACCTTCAAAAATTAAATAAAAAAAAACAATTTTTTTAACTGAAAGTAAGGGACGACGTAACGAACAGAAATCATTTCGTATATGAAAGGGGCTGTCCCCTCCTCAACGCCTCGCTCTTTACGTTAAAGTTTTACTTTCTCACAATTCTATTTTTTTAAACAATAAAAAACTTTAGCGTAAAGAGCGAGGCGTTGAGGAGGGCCCTTTCATATACGGAATAATTTCTTTAAGTGTTAACGTCGTTCCTTACTTTCAGTTAAAAAAACTTGTTTTTTTTATTTAATAGCTTGGTTAGTACAGCTTATTTTTGAGTGCACGCAAAAAGCGATGGCACACAAAACACTTCAGTTTATATGCGTATATGCCTTTATAAATAGCCTTTTTAACGTTTAATTTTCTTGTGTTCGGTTTACTTTTGTATGTGATTTTTCTACCTTTCTGCGGTTTTAATGTTTCATTGTAAGGCGAGATTTTGCTACCATGCGGTAGCTGAGAAGTAGCTTCATTAAATTACCGAACATAATTATTTTCGAAAATTGTTTCTTTTTGATTGAGAAATAAGTTGAAAAATATATCAGATAAAAATGGAATACTTCCAAGAAAATTTAAATCACTCTACAACAAGGTCGTATCAAGGGTTTTGTTCGGAGGGGGGGGGGATACATGGAACAAAATTTGAAAAACACATAAAAAACTTGTTTATATGCAATTTTTTTACGTTTTTACTGATCGAACAAAAATTTCAGGGGGGGGGGGGGGGTTAAACCCCGTAACCTGAAATGGATATAGTCCTGCTCTCTAATAAAAAGTATAAAAATACATGATTCTGGGTTGGTGAATGGATAGGTAACCATTAAACCAAAGATAGTTACGTTGATTAGGCTATAGTTCCTGCCATTAAATGCTTATTTCAATTACCAAAACCATTCCAAAGGGTAATTATCAAATATGACAGAGATACAACTGAATGCAATCAGTGGTGGATCCAGGGGGAGGGGCGCCCCCCAACGTAGTTTAAAGTAGTGTAATTTACTTAATTAACGCAATTTGCGTTAATTAAACTTGCACATAACACAAGTCTATCGGATCAACCTATTTTGCCCCACCCCCTAAAAAGTCCTGGATCCACCCTTGAATGCAATTAGAACTAGAAAAACAGTTTCTGATCCATGGTGTCTTATCAGAAACCGTAAATTTCAAAGCTTTATCCCAACACGGACCCTTCAATATAGATCTAACACCCTCCCCCCCCCAATACAAGAAAGAAAATTATTTAGTAGAATGTTAGAGGTACTTATGAATTTTATGGTACACGCGAAAGAAGTCAAGTTTGGTTAATGCTAATGAAATAAAATAAAATAGGATGAATATATAACAGTTTAGAAATAAATTTGGGCTATATATTTGCACATTAGGGGTGGGGGTGGGGGGTATAGACTAGCATATATTAAATAGGTAACCTAATCTAGGTACCTTTCCTCCCCCTAAACCCCCAAAAAACAACAGTTTTAAATCATATTGTAAACGCAATTTTAAGTCACGCTTTGCCATTCATTTTTCTCTTGCAAATACCCGTTTGACGGGTTTCCATTAGTAGTTCCTTGTACAGTATATAGCGGTGTGTACCATAAAATGCACATGTACCAATTTAGATTCTTAGGCGGAATCACGTTTTTCTTAATATAACAGTCAGAAAAAAGAAGTAAAATACCTAGGCAGAGCTCCCTTTTTTCAATAAAAAAAACTCTTCTAGATAATTGATTTAGAAAAACGTGTTTTCCAAAATATACTTCAGAAGAAAAGTAAGCAGCGATGTCAAACATAAAACGGGTAAAAATAGTCACATAGTTTGTGGTAATAAACTGTAAATAAGGAATGGCTTGTTCTAATAGTGACAAAAACTCTACAAAAGGAGTTTTGATAGCATATATAATATATAACATTGGAGTTTGATAATAACAATATATACGTCAAAAGAAATCGGCTTTTTATGATGATTCTAAAAACAATTTAAAGTAATTAAGTTTAAAGCTACCTACAAAAAACTCATAAGCGTAGATGATGCCTTTATAAACAAACTTATTCAACTCAAAGATTGAAATGTTGATTTTAGTCCGAGACTAAAAATACTTTTTATTGCCTTCCTTTTTAACCTGAGAAATTTGTCCAAAACTATATCGGACGGAATAGAAATTACACTTGATTAAAATGAATTAACATGATGGCGCATGCCATTTTATCGTAATTCCCTTAGATAACTCATTTCACCAATTCAACTTTAATATTTATGCATCATAAAAATACGTTCAATTGCGTAGATAAGCCTTCTATGTGACGGGAGTTTTATGGGCTGTTTCTGTTTTGGAGTTCTAAGGTCGCAACGAAAACAGATAAGAAGATGAGACTAAACCAGACAAAAGAGAAAAAAGAAAGGTTGTTCATATGATAACGCCTTTAACGTCTCCTGCTTTTCCTTGTTGCGTACCAAAGGTGACAAAATTTGAGCCTGGCTTTATGACAACAGAACCAAGGCATTACTCTTAAATTTTGACAACCTGACATATAAAATATAGCCAGAGTTTTAACGCACGTATACAAGAATCTATTTTCTGGGATTATTTTTTTTTTTGGGGGGGGGATTTTTCAGAACAACAAAAACCGGTAAATTCTATGAAAATTATATTAACTTCCCCAAACAAGCGGTATGCCGTTTAGAGTACCGGGCTTGGACAGTGGCGGTACTGGCCTCTTGTGCCCGTGGCAATGTCTTGATCAGCCCCCCAACCCTCCTGTCTCCTAAAAATTTTCAGGCCAAATTTTAATAATAGTTTCATTCATTAACAAAATTTTAAGATTAACAAAACTTACATTGGAAAAGATGTGGGAAACAGGAAAACTTCGCATTCAATTTGCTTATACTTACTGCCAATAACACCCTCTACTTTATTTTAATAGATTTTTTTTACAAAATAACTATAACGGGTATACTATCTATTTGAAAATTTGCGCCCCTAAATTTTCTGCACCCGAGGCAAGCCCCCTCTGCCCCCCTCTGCAAAACCGTCTCTGAGCTTGGAGCTCCTTAAAATTCATTGCTGTAATGTTTTGGAACGGAAGATGTTATGTTACACGACAAATTTTGAAGTTAGAGTAGAAGAAAAGGAAAAAAAGTATTAAAAATTATTTATCACAGGCTGCAACAGCGCTGCCTAAGTAAAGAGGGATATGGGCACAATGTATTATTTATTTTTATTTGTTTTAAGCCAGGGCACTTTGTATAGAAGGAGTCGTCGTAGAAACTTCGAAAAGGGCTCATTCGATTGGAAATTGAAAGCGTTAGTGCCCTTTTTAATAGTCGAAAGTGATTTGATGGCAACTCATCCCCTCCCATGCCGACTATTTCCTCAAACGCATCCAATCAAAATTTTGAGATAGCCATTTTGTTCAACGTAGTTGAAAAGTCCAAAAATTGTGCCTTTGAGGATGACATCCCTCCCCTCAGAGCCCTCAGGGCAAGGGTTGTAAGTCATGCACTGGGGACATATAAGGTTCATATAGAAAGGGTGATCGTATAAACTTTGGAGAGGGCTCATTGGATTGGTAATCAGAATTCCCCCTGATTACTCTTTTAAGATTCAAAGTGATCGGAAGGCGGATAACCTCCCCGAACCTTATTTTCCCGAAATGCATCTGATAGAAATTTTGAGATGGCCATTTGTTGTCGTAGAAACTTCAAAAAAGACTCATTCGATTGGAAACTAAAAGGACCTTTTTTAATAGTCAAAAGTGGTTAGAGGGCAACAATATCCCCTTCTCCCCCGCGCCCATTAATTCCAAAAACACATCTAATCAAAATTTTGAGATATCCATTTTGTTCAACGGAGTTGAAAGGTCTGAAGCTATGTCTTTGAGGATGAAATTACCCCCCCCCCCCACAGCCCTCAGCACAAGGGAAACATCTCCCGTCTTAGATCATTAGTTTACAAAAAGAGAAAATGTTTTAACAGAAAAAAGTAAACAGCTGTATTAACACCTAAAACGAGTAGAAATAGTCCTACAATAAGTCAAACTTACGAGTAAAACGAACAGAGGTTGCTATGAATGAATACCTGAAGCCAAAAATATATTAAAAGAAATAACCAAGTGAACTAACAAATAACCAACTTGAAATAACCAACATAGTCTACCACAATTAGACATGGGGCTACTGTCCCCTGAAACTTTCTGGCGGCTGGAACGTGGTTTTAGCTTTACTGGAAACGAGTTACATTTCAAAGTTTTTTCATTTGTCATAAGAACAATACATCAGAATGCTAATTGGGGCTTACAAATAGAGGGGGAACTACTCCCCCTCTACCCCCCTAAAAGGCTAGAGAACCAGTCCTTGTTTTCTGAAAGCGAAATACATTATCAATATGTATGTTGTTGACAATGGTGTTTGTCAATCTTGCATTAAGAAGGATTGATAAAATTTGGTTCGTTTTGTAAGCTCTATAAGCTTATTAGATTCCAACACATTCTTTTGACTGATTAAATAAAAAAAACATGTTTTTTTTAACAGAAAGTAAGGAGCGATATTAAAACTCAGAACGAACAGAAATTATTCCGTACATGAAATGGGCTGTTCCCTCCTCAACGCCTCGCTCTTTACGCTAAAGTTCTTTATTGTTTTAAAAATAAAGTTCTGAGAAAGAGTCAAACTTTAGCGTAAAGAGCGATGGGTTGAGGAGGGGACAGCCCCTTTCATATACGGAATAATTTCTGTTCGTTTTAAGTTTTAAGATCGCTCCTTACTTTCAGTCAAAAAAACTTGTTTTTTCATTTAATTTCTAAACGTTTTTGAATTAATGCAGCTTTGATTTTGGCTCACCGTACATGAATAATTAAAACAAAATTTGCATATTAATTTCCTTATATTTGGCTAAATGGCTTTCTCAAAATTTTGTTCTGACGTAACTTACGAATTAACTTACGTACCGAACTTCTATATTCGTATATTTTTATTACGTATATTAGGGGGTTCGCCTCTTATTTAGTGCCATGTTCTTTATGATTCAGTAACGATTTTGTTCAGGTAATGTAAGAATGGCCTCACACTGACAAAAGTCACTAATTACAATAAACGCCTCTGCCGTAAGCACAAAAAAAAACTTTAGCGCTACGTATAAATCACTAGCTAGGAGGCAAGCCCGTACATACACGTATTCCTTTTTCTTTGCCTAAAGATTCGCTGTTGCTCTTCAATTCCAGGCGAAAAAATTGTTTTTTTTATTATTTAATTTCTAATCGTTTTTTTAAATACTGGTGGGAAATCTATTGCCCCCTTCATAGCAATATTCCTTCCCCCACGAAAACTTCCTCTATGGAAAGATCCTCCCACGTAACCCCCGACCCACCCCCTCCCAACTACCAGAAAAAATCACCCCTGAAAACTTCTGTATACTTCCTAGTAGCCAATACTATATGTAAACATTGGGCAAAGTTCATAAGTTGCAGACCTTTCCCAGGGGACTGTGGGAGATAAGTCATCCTCAAAGACATAGTTATTGTATTTTTCGACCATGTTGAACAAAATGGCTATCTTAAAATTTCTTCTGGCAAAAAAAACAACGAAATTCCACATTTTTGCAGATAGGAGCTTGAAACTTCTATAGTAGGGATTACTGATACGCAGAATCTGATGATGTGGTTTTCATTAAAGTTCAATGACTTTTAGGAGGCGTTTCCCCCTTTTTTCGAAAATAAGGCAAATATTCTCAGGCTCGTATCTTTTGACGGGTAAGACTAAATTTGATGAAATTTATATACTTGAACTCAGAATAAAAATTTGATCCTTTTGATTTATCTATTGGTATCAATATTCCGTTTTTTAGAGTCTCGGTTACTATTGAGCTGGGTCGCTCCTTACTTACAGTTCGTTACCACGAACTGTTTGAAAATAAAATTTTGCTGAATGTAACCGCATTTTGATATGCAAAAAAAGAAGAAAATCTCAAGTCTGCACTGATAAAAAAAAGTAAATTCTCCAGACACTTACCAGATTTCTTTTCGGCCTCACCAGTGGGCGATTTATTCCGTTCATGCGGTGGTAGAGGCCACAGGCGTTGCACAAGTAATGACCAGTACCGTCCCTACGCCAAAGAGGCGTTTCAATAGAGCCACAGTTTACACACTCGCGGCCATCCATTGCTTCAAATTCTTCTGCAAATAAAAATCAATTTAATCATAATATGATTGATATTGTATAATGGACATAAATACTGGAATAATCTCAAAACAAAATTCCGAGAAAGATCTAAGGTTGTAGTAACTAGGTTACTTTGACCTTAGATTGAGGAAACCCTTTGTTTTCAATGTGATTTTAGAGTGAATATGATAGATCTTTAAATGATTACAGAAAAATAATGTACACACAGGGGATAAACACTTAAACCAGTCTCAACAACAAATTTTGGCTTTATGATTATTTTAATAAATGTCCAACGGTTGTTGTATAACTCTCCTGTGTTTTGTCGTTTTCCACCCTTAGGGTTTCCTGAAATACATCCCCATCAAACAAACTTATGTCTATATATGAGTGGCCTCCTTAAAGAGCCAACTTTCAAAAGTCCCTTACACCAGGTGGCGTTGGTGGGTCCAGTGTTGTGGGGACTGTGCCAAGAGTGGCTGAACTGTATGACCCACGTGGCAGTCGACACCACTTGGTAGTGGAATGTGGGTGACCCATGTCGTCTGCAAGTGGAATGTCGTCTGCAAGTCTGATTCCGGTTCTGTTAATAAAACAACCAAATTTCGTAGAAATTTTAAAAATATATTAATAGTTCCCTGGCTATGAACCTTTGTAGTACAATTTAGAACAAGATAAAATTTCAAGTTGAAACTGAGAACATCCAGTGGGTTTGGAGTTGGGAGATAGAGTGGTGTTACGATTTAGAGCTCTTTAGAATGCTCACTAAAGACCGTGAATATGGCTCAGTCTGGTATGCAGGGCCAGGATCTTAGGGGGAGGGGAGATTAATTTCCATTCTCAGCCCCCATCCTTTAACCGTGTTAATTTTGCAAATGCTTACAATTTTTCCCAAAAATTAACATAATTCGCCTTTTTCTTGATACTTTGATTAGTACACTCCCCCCTGGAAATACCAGATCCTGTAGTTAAATTCCTACGTCTTTTTCAGGCATAAATACTAATTTTCCATAATTAGAATTTTAATGAAGCACTTCTTAAAAATAGCAAAAGGTATGTATTTCAAAAACAAGAATAATTCTCAGATCCTATCCAATTTCGGTGCCACTTTTCTCTTTTTCCGCCTTCCTGAGCCTGAAAAGTCTTTTTTTGAGAAAACATAACTTTTATTGAACCTCTGAAGATTTATTTTGGAAATTTTTCCAAAATAATGTTTTTTAACTTGTTTTCAAATATAAGAAGGGGATCAGAAGAGGTGTTTATAGGCTCATGAATCTGATTTTTACGCTTTTGTTTCCAATGTACAAACACAACACTTTATCCGTTGCATATTTTTCATGTGCTATTTTGCCAAGTGTGCGCTGGACTGAAAACAAATTTCGGTGACCCCTCAAAAGGTTAAAGCGCAGTTTATATTTCATGTGCAGTTTATGATGACAGGACTTTTTTTCGAACTTGCAATGTTTTCCTATTTATTTTATCAGAGCTAATTTAATTGTTGATTTCATATCTAGATTATTCATTTTTTTATAATTAATATAGAAACTGTCATAAAGTTTTCTCAGTTTTCGCTATAAAGTCAATTTAATTCTTTTCACTTTTCGAAGAATACGAGAAAAAACCATAAACCAGAGCAAAGGATATAGGAAACTTTTGAGAGTGGAAACTGGCACTGGAGTCTAAGAAAAAAAACTAGTAACGCCATCTAGCGTTTAGCAACTTTGTTCGACCAAATTCTGCTACATATTTGTCTCTTTAGAAATTTCAAAATGCATGACAAGCATTTTTCCACCTGCTAAGCTTTCCCCAGGCAAATTGCCGACTGGATTTTGACTTAAAATAATTCTTGAAATAAAAAAGGCGATTGATTATCAAATACAGAGAATTTTCAGCTTTTAAACACTATTGCATTGTAGATTAATCATATCAAATATCCAAGGTGGCGCTCGCTTTTCGAAATTGTGTACACCCGGTGGCACACACCAAGCGCAACGAAAGTGTGCCAAGATGGGGGCACACTGGGTGATGGGGCTGTACCAAGCGTGGTAGAGCTTTGGCGTTCCAATACGTACACCAGATGGTAAGAAGTGGGCACCCCCTTGCAAATATCCAACTATGTTTTGAATTTTCTCATTTTTCAAGGAACTCACCTGCCGTTATACTTCTATGGCGCTAGTAGTATTTTTACGCTCTACAAGGTAAAGTGTCTAATATCGGATGACTACCTCTTCACCAGTTATTTTTGTTTTGTTTTTCTTTTGGTTTTTGGCCTGTAGGGGGTTCAATGAGAACATCTACTTCGGATAAATTAAAAATTAGGTGGTAAATCGTGAACTTTCAAAATTGCCAGTGAAGGCAACTTCAGAATGGAAGCCTATACAGTTTTTGTAATTTCAATAGAAAATAAAGTCAAAATACCTGTATTTAAGGTCAAAGCAAATTTGTTCTTCTAGGGACGATGCATCCCCATTACCCTAAACGATGGGTGTGCCTATGCATAGATATGACAACAGTTGTGTTCTTGTCTTGAAAAGTATTAAATATTAACATACGGGGCTTGATACCTAATATCGGACCATCAAAATGACATATTTAATACGAAATATTAAAATTCTTAGCTCAAGTTTCTTTTTGTAGCAACAAAAACGTGTAACGCCATAGGCCTTTAACTGCCTTTACACAGCTGCTTAAGGAAGCACCTCATCTATAGTTCAGTTTTGGTTTCTTTTTATATTAAATAAAAAACAAGTTTTTTTAACTGAAAGTAAGGAGCGACATTAAAACTTAACACGAACAAAGATTATTCCGTATATGAAAGGGGCTGTCCCCTCCTCAACGCCACGCTCTTTACGCTAAATTTTTTTATTGTTTTAAAAAATAAAAATGTGATACAGAGTCAAAATTTAGCGCAAAGAGCGAGGGATTGAGGAGAGGGCAGCCCAATTCATGTACGGAGTAATTTCTGTTCGTTTTAACTTTTAATGTCGCTCCTTACTTTCAGTTAAACAAACTTATTTTTTTTATTTAATTTCTGAACGTTTTTAAATCAATACAGATTTTATTTTGGCTCACCGTACATGAATAATCAAAACAAAATTTGCGCATTGATTTTACTTTTTTTTTGGCTAAATGACTTTCTCGAAATTTTGATCTGCATTAACTTGCGTATTAATTTAGGTAACGAGCTTATACGTTCGGGTATTTTTATTACATGCATTAGGAGGTTCGCCCCCTATTTAATACCTCGCTCTTTACGCTAACTTCAAATTTCGTTTCAATTCTTTAAGAGTGACTGACCCCTTAATCACAAAGGCCGTTAGTTAGAATAAATAGCTCTGGTGAAAGTACAAAAAAATTAGTGTAAACAGCGAGGTAATGATTAGGGGGCTAGCCCAATCACATACGCAGGGGCGTCCTGAGGCTCATTTTATTGGGAGGAGGGGCGGTCTTCGTAGGGTTTACCGAATCGCTACCTGATTTATGCCGAATTTTCTGCAGAAATCAAGAATTTTGCTAAATTTCTGCCGAAATTTTCACCGAAGGCGAAAATTATACCGAATGCCCACAAAGTTGGGGAGCGCCCCTTCCCTCTCTGGACGCTCCTGCATATACGTATTAATTTCTGTTTCATAAAGAAAGAAAAA
This sequence comes from Artemia sp. Qi Xiang Cuo, assembly GCF_049724085.1. NCBI lineage: Eukaryota > Metazoa > Arthropoda > Branchiopoda > Anostraca > Artemiidae > Artemia > Artemia sp. Qi Xiang Cuo. The sequence continues at coordinate 226,790 of NC_142802.1, read as the reverse complement.
CGAGCAAAAATGGGGTTTTTATAGGCCAAATGAAGATACTGAAAAAACGAAGCGAATATTTCGAGAGGACAAACGCCTCTCTTCTTCAGCGCGAAACGAAACGATGTATCAATAAAAGTCAAAAATTAAAAGAATTAAAAACAACTACCTAACAACCATAAAAGCGAGTTATTCGCCAATATCCGCGATTTGCACAAAATCCAAAAAATATAAACTGCCATCAACAGATACTAGCGAACAACTGAACAAAGGAAAGGAATCAATTCATTCACTCGAAAAACAAAACGAACCAGCAATTAAATAAGTTGGAAAACCATTGTTTCTTCTTTTAATTCTCCTACAGCAAAAATAGGGAAATTCTTATCAGTGATATTTCGCCCACTAATTCAGGCTCAAAAATCCTATATTAAAAATTCCGCTGATTTTGTTGACAAGGTAAAGCAAGTTTCGGTTAAACCAAATTCAAGAATTGGCAGTTTTGATGCATATTAATTGTATACAAATTGTGATCCTCAAATGGCTGAACTGTTTTTGTAGAATAAACTTAATTCTAGCCCATCTATATCAGATAAATCGACTCTTTTGAATCAGAAATTTCTTTCGCTTACAGCCCTTTGTAACAGAACTTCTTTTTACTTCCATTATAGAGGCATTTTTTATAGACAGAAATATGGGCTTTCCATGGGTGCCCCCTTTCTCCAATACAGGCTGATATCTTTATGGAAGACCTTGAAGAAAGGGCTATTTTGCAAAGTTCTTGTAAGCCTGAGCTTTGGGTTCGTTTTAAAGATGACATTTTTTATTTATGGGAGCATGGTGACGAGTCTCTGGGTTCTTTTCTTCACTTGCTCAACTCCTTTGATCCAAAACTGAAATTTACTCAAGAATCAGAGATAGAGAGGCGTCTTCCTTTCTTAGATGTTCTGGTGCACCGAAATGATTCATGTTTCGAGTTTAGTGTCTATAGAAAACCCACACATAATGACCGTTACTTAAGTTATTCCTCTAATCATTCTCCTGCTGTGAAAAGAGGAGTTGTCACTTCTCTAGTTGATAGAGCATTGAAAGTTTCTTCAACACGTTTCTTGGATTTAGAACTCAACCACCTTAGAGATATTTTATTTGGGAATGGTTATCCAATTAGTTTAATCAATTCTGTAATTACAAAACGCATTAAAAGATTATCAGATAGTTCCACAGAAAACACAAATCAAAGGGAAAATTCAGTTTATCTTGGTCTCCCATACATTAAAGGGATTTCAGACCACATTTCAAAAAATCTAAGAAAAAATAACATTTACACTTATTATAGACCCAGAAAAACTATCAGGTCCCAAATTTATCAAGGAAAAGACCCTATCCCGATAGGTGAAAACTCCGGTGTCTACAGAATTCCTTGTTCGTGTGGTCTTTGGTATATTGGAAGAACTAATCAGCGACTAACAGATAGATTAACACAGCACTCTAGTTCAATTAATAATACACTTAAAAAGCGGAAAAAAACAGAAAATTTTGACTCTGCCCTTGCAGAGCACATTTTTGAAAAACCAGACCATACTATTTTGTTTAATCAAGCTAGTCTTATTTCGAATGATAAAGGTATTGTCCAGCACTACAGAGAAGCTGTTTAAATTTATAAATTCCAACATTTAGGTCTAGCTTTAAACAGAGATTCCGGTTATTTAAGAATAAACGAGTCATATTTCAGTTTTCTGAAAAGAGAAGTCGATACTTTAGTGATCCCTGAAATAAGCCTTGAACCACTTTCCCGCTCATCTAATCAAACACGTGAACAACCCCTTAGGTCTCAAAGGGTGTCTGCAAGAAATGCCTTAATTAAAATCCAAAATCAAATGACATAGTTTTCGAACTTATGTAATTGCTGGTTCGTTTTGTTTTTCGAGTGAATGAATTGATTCCTTTCCTTTGTTCAGTTGTTCGCTAGTATCTGTTAATGGCAGTTTATATTTTTTGGATTTTGTGCAAATCGCGGATATTGGCGAATAACTCGCTTTTATGGTTGTTAGGTATTTGGTTTTAATTCTTTTAATTTTTGGCTTTTATTGATACATCGTTTCGTTTCACGCTGAAGAAGAGAGGCGTTTGTCCTCTCAAAATATTTGCTTTGTTTTTTCAGTATTTTCATTTGGCCTATAAAAACCCCATTTTTGCTCGTTTTTCTTTCTTTATGTGATGTCAGGCCAATGTGGTTTAAGAAATTAATTTCTGTTTGTTTTAAATTTTGATGTTGCTCCTTACTTTCAGTTGAAAAAAATATTTTTTTTATTATTTATTTAATTTCTGATCTTTTTTTAAAATAATGCTGGGAAGTACGGCGCCCCCTTCATAGCAATGTCCCGTCTCCCACGAAAAATTCCTATATGGAAAGATTTTCCCACGTAACACACGACCCCCCCCCTTCCCACCCCCCAACTACCAAAAAAAAACACCTGAAAACTTATGTATACTTCCCAATAACCAATACTATACGTAAACATTGGGCAAAGTTCATAACTTGCAGACCTTCCCCCTGGGAATATGGGGGGATTAAGTCATTCTCAAAGACATAGTTATTGTATTTATCGACCATGCTGAACGAATTGGCTATCTTAAAATTTTGATAGGATGACTTTGGGAAAAAATGAGCGTGGGAGGGGGCCTAGTTGCTCTCCATTTTTTTGGTCACTTAAAAAGGGCACTAGAACTTTTAATTTCTGTTTGAATGAGCCCTCCCGCGATTTTGTACGATTATTGGTTCGATATAATCAGCCCTGAAAAAAAACAACAAAAAAACAAATAAATACGCATCCGTGATCTTTCTTCTGGCAAAAATGCAAAATTCCACATTTTTGTAGATAGGAGCTTGAAACCTCTGCAGTGGGGTTCTCTGATACGCTGAATATGATGGTGTGATTTTTATTAAGGTTCTATAACTTTTAGGGGGCCTTTCTCCCTTTTTTTGAAAATCAGCCACATTTTTTCAGGCGCGTAACTTGATAGGGAGGACTAAACTTGATAAAACTTATATATTTGAAATCAGCATTAAAATCTGATTCTTTTGATGTATCTATTGGTATCAAAATTCCGTTTTCTACAGTTTCGGCTACCATTGAGCCGGGCCGCTCCTTACGTACAGTTCGTTACCATGAACTGTTTGATACTGAATGCTCAAACAGAGCATAAAGATAAACATTACAGCAGGTTTTTTTTTTTAATTTGACTACATGCCAGATAGGGCTGTATCTTTAGTTTTATTTGGGAAGGGGGGGGGGGGAATACCAAAAAGATGCTTCCTGTGTATTTCCCTGATGTCGCTTTTAGGGGATAGCTCCCCCAGTTTTCGAAAAAAAGGCAAATTTTCTCAGGCGCGCAACTTTTAATGGGTATGGTAACACTAAACTTGATGAAAATTACACATTTGAAATCAGAATAAAAATCTGATTCTTTTGATGTATCTACTGATATCAAAATTTCGTTTTTTTAGAGTTTCGGTTACTATTGAGCCTGGTTGCTCCTTACTTACAGTTCGTTACTACGAACTGTTTGATAACCTTGTTTGTCTTTTTATATTCTCTTGTGGACTTTTAACTACATTATTCTTATTCCTGCACTGAGGAGGGTTAAGCAGGGGTCTCGACCTAAATACTTCGTTTTGCCAACTTCTTGTGTCAAGGGCCATCCCCCCAAATTCTAGCAAATTACATGTGAATACAGATCTTTTGCACAGACAATTGTAGTTTGAAGACGTTTTAAAACTTACGAATTTAAATCGAACTATATTACGATTGTATCTCTGTGGACTTGGCCAAGATGTCAAACGAGCCCCTCTTCTAGTCTATAAAAACTCTGAAACGAGTTCAACAAATAATATACTTTAAAATATGTCTTGCTACTGTTTTTGCTATTGTAAAAGAAAACCCTGTTTTTTTTTCTACTCTTTTACATCCTAAGTTTCAAATATGACAGCTAAGTATTTATCACTCTAGCTTTTGTTGCAATAGAGACCTAAATGCTTGATCTCTTTATTTTTAGCGCAAAAATAATGTCACACGATCAATCACAAACCGAAAAATCACCACTAAAAATCCCTAAACAAACATTTTGGTGGGGGGTCAGTGTGCCTCCAAACAAACTAGTAATGTTGACAGTTTCTGATCCCCTTTTGAGTATTTACCAATCAAACTGAGAAAAACTCTTATGAACTTGCTTTTGTCTAACACGGGTCCACAGTATGAACAGGTGCTTGACCTTGAATTGATTTTTGCTTTGATTCAACTTAGTAACACAATCCTCGACAGTTTTACTCAGTATCATAACTTACTATTGCTTCTATCACTAAAAATCTAGAAGAGGGCAGCAACCGTAAAAGTAAAAATCCATTCTCTGCAAAAATCTAGACTTGAATAATTACATTTCAAAGTTACTAACCTTCAAAGGAGCCAATAGTAAATATTATGTTTTAAACAAAAATAAACCTTATAGAAGCTGTCTAGTGATTTCTAATGCGTTTTAATCGGTGCAAAATGGCTCAATAAAAATATACAATAAATTTTACTTAGCTTTCTCTTAAGGAAATCAATCAGTTCGTGGTAACGAACTGTAAGTAAGGAGCAAATATATAAGTTTCATGAAGTTTCAAGCTCCTATTTGCAAAAATGTGGAATTTTGTATTTTTTGCCAGAAGAAAGATCAGGGATGCGTGTTTATTTGTTTTTTTTCCTTTTTTCCCCAGGGGTGATCATATCAACCCAGTCGTCCTAGAAAATTGTGGGAGGGCTGATTCGAACGGAAATTAAAGGTTCTAGTGCCCTTTTTAAGTGAACAAAAAATGGAGGGTAACTAGGCCCCCTCTCACGCTCATTTTCTCCCAAAGTCACCTGTTTAAAATTTTGAGATAGCCGTTTTGTTCAGCATGGTCGAAAAATACAATAGCTATGCCTCTGAGGACAACTTAATCCCCCACATTCCCCAAGGGAAGGGCTGCAAGTTATGAACTTTGCCCAATGTTTACATATAGTATTGGTTATTGGGAAGTATACAGAAGTTTTCACGGGGATTTTTCTGGTAGTTTCGGGGGGAGGGGCTGGGCCTATGCGGGAATATCTTTCCATGAAGGAAGTTTTCATGGGGGAAGGGACACTGCTATGAAGGGGGCGCCGGATTTTCCAGCATTATTAAAAAAAAAATCAGAAATTAAATATAAAAAAAAATTCAACTGAAAGTAAGGAGCAACATTAAAACTCAAAACGATCAGAAATTATTACGTATATGATCGGGTTCGCTCCCTAGTCATTACCTCGCTCTTTACGCTAAAGTTTTTTTTTTGTGCTTTCATCAGATCTATTTATGCTAATTAGCGGCCTTTGTGAGTAAGGGGTAATTCTTACAGAACTGGAACAAAATTTAAACTTAAGCGTAAAGAGTGTGGTATTGACTAGGGGGCAAATCCCCTAATATACGTAATAAAAATAGACGAATATAGAAGTTCGTTACGTAAGTTAATTCCCAAGTTACGTCAGAACAAAATTTCGAGGAAGCTATTTAGCCAAAAATGTAAAATTAATATGCAAATTTTCTTGTAATTATTCATGTACGGTGAGCCAAAATCAAAGCTGCATTAATTCAAAAACGTTCAGAAAAAAAAACTGAAAGTAAGGAGCGATATTAAAACTTAAAACGAACAGAAGTTACTCCGTATATGAAAGGGGCTGTTCCCTCCTCAACGCCTCGCTCATTACGCTAAGTTTGACTCTGTCTCAACTTTATTTTTTTAAACAATAAAAAACTTTAGCATAAAGAGCAAGGCGTTGAGGAGGGGACAGCCCCTTTCATATACGGAGTAATTTCTGTTCGTTTTAAGTTTTAATGTCGCTCCTTACTTTCAGTAAAAAAAACTTGTTTTTTTTTTTATTTAGCATGTTTCAAGAATCGATGCCCGTTATAATCAAACAGTTCTTGACAACGAACTGTATGTAAGGAAAGCTTAATAATAACCGAGAGTTTAAAAAACGGAACTGTGATATCAATAGATACATCAATTGGCTTTTTATGTTGATTCCAAATATATAAGATTCATTAAGTTTAGTGTTGCCCATCAAAAGCGAAAAGCCTGAGAAAATTTGCCTGATTTTCGAAAAGAGGGGAAATACCCCAAACAAGTCAAGGAATCTTAATGAAAATCGCAATATCAGATTCAATGTAATAGCGAACCCTACTGAAAAAGGCTGCAAGGTCCCATCTCCTAAAATGAGGAAGTTTGTATTTTTTTTTTTTGCCAGAAGAAAGATCATGGAAGCGGGTTTATTTGTTGTTTTTTTCTCTCAGGGGTGATCTTTTCGAACCAATAGTCCTGGAAGAATTGGAGAGGGTCCATTCGAACGCAAACTGAAACCACTAATGTCCTTTTTAAGTGACAAAAAAGATTGGAGGACAACTAGCCCCCCTGACATTACCCTTTTTCCTCAAAAGTCGTTCAATCATAATTTTGAGATAGCCATTTTGTTCAGCATAAATCGAAGTCCACTAACTATACTTTTTGGGATAACAACATCCCCCCTCCCATTTCCTGGGGAAAGGGATTTAAGTTACGAAATTTGTCCATGGTTTACGAATAGCATTTTTTATTGTGAAGTATAGAGACATTTTTCGAGGGGAGAAATTTCCTTGGAGAGGGAGGTTTCCGGGGGTGAACTTTCCAGGGGAAATTTTTTACTGGGAAATTTGTCAGAATACCGATACGAAATTCTTTAATTTATCTTGCTTTCTCTCTGCCGACTCAATTTTACATATGGAGATATATATTTGGGAATTGTCCCGGGCAATTGCCCGGGGAAATTGTTAGCAGGGTTGGAACCTGTATGGAGAATTTTTCAGGAAGGCGTCGTAACATCTAACCGTCCGGAGCACCAACGTCATTTCGTCTACAAAATCCATCATAACATCGACAAAAAAAAATCCGTCAGAACGTCATAACATCAAAAATTTTAAAACTTGAGTTTTTTGGGGTTTAGGGGGAAAAGGTACCTAGGCCAGATTAGAATACGTATTTAATACATGCTATGCTTTACTCCAACCCCCCTGATGTGCAAATATATAGCCGAAATTTGTTTCTAAACTATTGTATATTTATGACTATAACTTATAATTTTTTTATATGTTATGACGGTTAGTGGTTGTGACGGATTTTCCTTTTAGATGTTATGACGTTTAGTGCTTGTGACGGTTAGTCAAAATGGTAGCATTCCGAATTTTTCTGCAGGGGAAGAGGAGATTTTCGGAAACAATTTTCCACGGAAGGGGGATTTCCTGCATGATTTTTTTTTTCAAATGAAATTATGCTAAGGAGAATTTTTAAGGAGGAATGGCACACAAGAAACTTTCTGGGGGGAATTTTCAGGAATCAGGAGGATGGAATTTCCCGGGGGAGCATTTTACGTGGGAGGACATTTCCAAGGATTAATTTTCCGTGAGGGAGAGGGAATTTTCCATGGAAGGGAAATTGGATTCCTGGAGATTATTTGAAACACGACCAGAACTTAAAACAAATATAAATTATTCTTAATATATGAATGGTGGCCCCATCCTCAATACCTCGCTCTTTACACTAAAGCTTGACTTTGTGTCCCAATTTTTTAAGACGACCCCTGAAAGACAACGGCCGTTTAATTAGAGTAAGAAGCTTTTTGAAAAGTACTGTGTAAAGAGCAAGGGACTGATGAGGGGGCAAACCCCCTCATATACAGAATAGTATCTGTTCATTTTCAAGCTTAATGTTGTTCCTTAATTTCAGTTGAAAAAACTTGTTTTTATATTTAATAGCCTCAAAGGTATGAATTTGTTCATTTGGCCATCGCTTTCAGTAACAGGATAAAAAAAAATGCTAGTAACAGGATAAAAATCCCAAAGAAGGTTCAGACACCCCTCCCCACAAAAGTAAAAAGTAATATAAAACTTAGTATATGAAAATACATATTTTATTGTGGTTGCTCTTCCTCCCGTAGCAGTTCAGATCCGTCCTGAAACAAAATACTGATCACATCCCCAATTACAATATCCCCCCCAACTCTAGCATCAAAGGGGTCCAGCGTTAGATTATTTCGCCTACGCAGAAATCGTGTGATATGTAATTTTTTTAATTTGATTTATGACCGCATTTTGGCTTGCGATAGTACAACTGATGGCTCTGTATTTTGATTCTGTTGTTATTACTTACTCTAAGCGTAATTTTATACGTTACTTATTCAAAAATAGTAAGGCCTAATTTTGATTTTGGAATGTATTATGGTTAAAATAAAAGAGTTTGCTGCATGTAGTATAAAGAAACATTTATGTTCGGAATTGTCTTTATTACTCAGTCTCATGTGAGCTAATAATTAAAAAATAAACAAAATGAATATTAGTACATGTGCTACTACACCTACTTATAATTATAATACAACTATGTTTGCTTCTAAATTAAATGTAAAAAAAATAAAACTGTTAGTGAAAGAATTAGGATCTAACAGAATGGCGTGATAAAACACCACACCATGCATGTTTGGATCTGTTTGAATCAAATATTCCAATTAACAAGCAAATAGTGTGTAAGTCAATAAGTAAACGTCCCACACAATATGTTTACTCATAGTTGAAAACCAGAAGTCTGGTCTTCATATCTTGATGGGCAAAGCCAGGGGAGAATCATCAGCATTTTATTGGGGGGGGGGGGGGAATATGGGTCCATGTCTGGATAGTCAAAGGGCATGGGATGTATAATATTTTTCCCTCCACATTATAGGTGGGCAAATGCCCCCTTGCCACCCCCAAACAACGCCCCTGGGTAAAGCAAAACCTTGGTTTCCTTTTTTTTGGTTTTCCAGTCAATATTAATTTCATATTATGAAGATAGCTGTAAAATTTTTAAGGCCGTATTTGCAGACGAGCGCTAAAGAGAAGGGCAAATTACTCCCCCTATCACAAAAGAAATCAATGGCCTGAAATGAACCATAAAAGTGTGCGGCTAATTCAAAACCAATAAAATCTACTCATTTAACTCAGGTCTCAACCCTCATACAAGTCAACCTCCATTCAATTCAACCCCATGCAACCTAAACCACATGAACGGGTCTAAAGCAAAATCTTGGGGAAGGCATAATGTGACAAAGGCACCATTTAGCAAAATCTTGGGGGAAGGGGGGCTAATAATTGACCGAATTGACAAATTTATTCTAAAAAAAGGAGTAAAAAAACAGGATAAGAGGGTAACAGAAAAAAATCTTTCTTTAGAAGGGGTGGGTTCCCCGGCTTCCCTGGATCCGACAGTGCTAAACCACATTCGACTCTGCCCCATTCAACTAAATCTAACCTGATGCAGGACTTGAATTGAATTGGGGTTGTGCTGCATGGGGTTTGAGTTAAATGATTTAACTAAACGAGGATAGATTTGCATGGGGGGGGGGGATGATCTGAATAATGGTTGAGTTGCCTGGGGGTTGAGATCAATCGGACTTGAGTTGACAGAAGTTGAGTTGAATGGGGCAGAGAGGTTTGCGTTGAGTTATCCGGGAGCCCATAAAAATGTATCAATACTTCAGAAGTTTTATCTGCCACTTTTTAGCCCATCCACAAGCCTGACCAAATGTACAAACCTCTTCAATCACTCTGTTTAACCGTTATGATTGAGAGTTGAAACAACCCTTTAAAGTTTTATTTTCTTATAGGATTGAGATCAAAGCAATTAAAATCATAAAAGCCCATAAAACTACAGAAATTGCATTACTTAATTGATCACATGGGGATTTCAATAATTTCCAATTGATTCATGCGTACTAGAAATATTCCATATGCTCAAGTACAACAATCCATTGAGAATTTACGACCCATATACAACAACACAAGCAATAAATGTATTCTTAAATTCAAAACTTCTATGGAGGTAAATGGTTTCATCCCAATAATGTAATTATATCCATTTTTCTTCAGTGGACGGCTTGACGCTCTGAAATTTATAACCCTTGCTCTTGTGACCTATGTTGACTTATTCAGAAGCAAGAAAATATTACAACAGAACTCCAAAAAAGTACTTGACAACACACAGCTGTTCTAAATGTTCTATATGTTTCTTAAAATCTTAGATATTTTTTGTCAATACTATGTATAAATTATAAAAGATTTACATTGTCGCACCTTTTTTTTTTATAGATGTTCTTCAGTTTGTAAAAACTTTGGAATCCCTTGAAAGTGAACGTGCCCTGGAAAAACTATTATGATTTAAAAGCTACTGAGAAACAGTGTACGATAGATTTTTTTTAAGACATGTTGATATTAAACTGAAAATAATATATTTTAATCTCTAAATCATATAGAGTTTCAAATTTCTTATAATACTAATACATTAACTTATAAGCGACTAAAATATGAGTTATTTTGGCATTAAAATTAGAAATTGTGCAGAGCGTATCTACAAGGATGAACCGTGTCCAGGATTTCCTGGGGGGGGGGGGGCTACCAAAAAATTTCGGGGATGGGTATACAAAAAGAACAAAGAAAAAGGGGTTTATATCCGGTGTACTTTGTCTAAGTGTCTCATATGAGGGCCTTTTGTACGTGCATGTTTAAGACCAAATTACGAGTCAGAGATTTTTAAGAAGAAGATATATTTTCTAGCTGGAATTTTAAGGCCAGTTCACGAGCTGAAAAAATATTTTGTAGGAGGCGGGTGTTCAAACTGGCCATCCCTACCCCCCCATCCCCATGGATAAAACCCATCTAGCAGGCGAGTTTTCTTTTTAAATGTATACAGATAAACCTATTTCACCTTTTCTGACAAAAGTGGTTCTTTTATTTTTAAATTAATGTGACCTAAATTTAGACAGTAGAAAACAAAAATTACAGAAAAAATTCTTTTTTTTATGGTTGATTTTTGTTTTACTGGTCATTGCAGATGGTGTTAGCAGTTAATTTTTTCCGTAAGAAATGAACAATTAGTTTTCTTTTATTCCTTCATGCAAGAGATATATCACATATATGGTGGCCGGCGTTTCCCCCGGGAAACCCCCTCCCCCCAGCGTTTACCCCCCGAAAAACAACCTCGCGGAAAACACGCCCCTCTTCCGTGGAGAATAAGGCTTTCCAAATTTGAGAATTTTATTTGAGTTTTTTCCGAAGGGGGAAGGAATTTTGCTAGTTATGCATTATACGCCAATCACTCAAGTTTATGCTGTGTAAAACTCAAGGACAAACCGGTTTCTTAGTTCCTTTCTTTCAGCTTAGCGTGAGAGAAGACAGCGAAAAGTAACAGAATAGGCGGGAAATATATAATTTGAGCTATAAAATAAAAGTTCAAAACAGGGATAAAATCCTTTTTAATAGACAGTATATATATATATATATATATATATATATATATATATATATATATATATATATATATATATATATATATATATATATATATATATATATACGCAAGGCCGTATCCAGGGGGGTGACCCGGTTTGAACCCCCCCCCCCGGAAATTTTTGACCGAGTCGAAAATAAGTCGAAAATTAGTAAAACCTTGGTATAAATCAGTAAAATTAGTCGAAAACTGAGTCAAAAATTAGTAACCCCCCCCCCCCGAAAAAATAATCCTGGATCCGCTCCTGTATGTATATATATATATATATATATATATATATATATATATATATATATATATATATATATATATATATATATATATATATATATATATATATATATATATATATATATATATATATATATATATATATATATATATATATATATATTACGCAACTGAAAAACTAATTAAGTTTACAATTCAAAAGCTCTGCCATTCTCGATGTATCCCCCCTCCCCACGAAAAAAGTATCGGCTGGTGTTTTCTTCTTACGTAGTTTTGAAAAATATATTTCCTATAACGATATATTTGCTATTTCGTCCAGTCTAAAATACAAGGATATGACGCAAATCCTTGCACTGAACGAATAATTTAACATCTAGGATCCAAAAAATACCGTTGATGTCATAAGATCTAGTTCCAAATAATGCAAATAACCCAGATTGTGCCTGGATATTTGTGATAACCTGGCGATAATATTCCTGGACGAGAGGCAGGCTTGTAGTACTTTTTTCAGTTGGAGGAGGGGAGAATTAAGCATCAATGATATCTCAAAAGTAAAAATTGACCTTATTAGGTTCATTTAGTCCTTAAAAGGAAACGCTATTTCCTCTTGTGGATATTCCAAGTCCTGGTATTTAACTGAAATGTTCGAAAATATTTGCATGATGCTTTTTCTTATTTCAAATAAGTTTTTCTTTATGTGACACATTCAACTTTTTAGGTTTTTTTTAGGAAAAAATGCCTAAAGGGTACTTTAATGATAAATCTGGTAGAAATTACGGATCCATGCAATTGAAATTGCACTTTGTCGGGCCAAAAACTTCGTCAAAACTAAATGTGCTCCCCGTTCCCTATGCATGAATCAATCCCTGCCTTGGAGCCTAATACATAGCGAGGAAAGGGTAGTTTTTAATGCTCTTTCTTAAGGCCCCTTCAAATATTTAAGCTTCAAATCATGCTGGATTGGAATAGAGTCAGCCAAACTCGTAAACGGTGTCTGAATGAAAGTATTTTCTGAGAGTAATACCAAGAACATGCTGAAAGGAATAACTTCATAAATCTACACCAAGATTTCTGACTAATAGATAACAGATTAAATTGGTGTTATGTCTCCTGTTAAAATGTGGCTTCTAATGATTACTGTTTCCCTTATATCGGGACCATGTTTAAATCTTCATACTTAGAAAATATTATGCACAGCATGTTTTCACCGGGTATTAACAATAGATAGACAGATTTATTCACACTAAAGCCCTATTGGGCCATGGTGATACCAAAAAAAGCAAAAAATACAACATCAAAACTAAACTGGCAAAACACTAGAACTAAATATTCAAGAAAATCTTCATGATACTTCATATCTAGTCAGGCGAATCTTCCAATATTATTTATATCTAAATAAAACCTACTTTTCTTAATTTCCAAATCCCAATCTCTCCCCCGACCTCCTGCCACAAATGTTCAGCCCCAATTCCTTACATTCCCCTAAAAATGAAACAAAGACTCATCCATCCCTCCACACATAGGGTAACTATAAGGACCATCCCTCATTATAGCCCTCCCTAAATATTTCCTTCCTTTTCTAAGAGGTATGAAATTCCGCTTACAGACATTGCCCACTTTAAACTTCGTTCCAGTTCTCCCTGATCTCCAATAATAGCCCTAGGGACGGCGAGGCGGCCTTCTCAGATTGCCAAAACTGAACTTCTTGAGACTCTAGCCTAGTAGCAACTAACCTAAATACAGTCCTTACCAACCCTCGTATGATCCCCTTCCACTCATTTCAACAATTACCTCACCCTGCACGTCTAATATATGTTTCACCTGGTTTGGCCACGAATCCTTCCTATCCTATCCTGAAGCATCATTAAAAAAGCTTGCTTACCTAGCCTATTATCCCGTTTCACAATGTTTAATCATACTAATTAGCCTACTATGTCTCATACACTTTATTTGTATATCCCCTCTCAGCATAAACCCATTAAACTTATTATCAAGGCCTAATATACGCTTAAAAACGACAACTGAAATCTTTCTAAATTTACCCTAATATCAAATAACCATGTGCCTAAAGGTTAACACATCTTTATTAAATTTCAAACAAACTCTGTTGAACTAATCAATGCTTGATATTGATAACGACTAATGAATTTATTAATGCTTTACTTAATTCAAGGCCATTCCCAGGGGTGGGTTAGGGGGGGGGGGGGGTTGAGCCCCTCGCGAAATGTTTTTTAACTCATAAAAACGTAACAAAAATGAATATAAACAAATTTTGTATGCGTTTTTGCGTGTAAACCCCCCCCCCGAAAAAATCTTTGAGTAAAACCCCATCCGAAAAAAAAATCGTAGGTACGGCCTTGACTTAATCCATGATAAGAGTGCGGCAAGGCAGCTTTTCAGTACCCTATAGCTGAATTCGAGTAGCTATGGAAATTCTGGGAAAACGATCAATTTCATTATTATCTAAGCATTAAAATTAACCACTTGTTCACTTGCTTTACGTGCCCGGCAACAAAGTATATTAACTCAAGTTTTGACATATGAAAGCGTCAACTAAGATGACATGCTGTGTTGACCCACATTGAACAAAAAATGAATGACATTCAAACGAGTGCGACCTGACGACGCCTGGATGAATTGTCTAATTGCTTATTTTGTTCTTCTCAAAATGTTTTATTTACTTTAGATGTAATGCATGTCAGATTTACTTTAGCTTTGACAACAATTGTAAATAGTGAAGAAATTTCTTCTAACGGAGAGAAGATTTGGACGACCTTTAAGACCAAGTTTCTCAAGAGTGTAAGATTTCCAAGAAAACATTTTATATCAACTGATCTATTACACAATGGCTAACACATTTTCTTGCAATTCAGAGCAAAGAAGAGTTATTTCACCTGGCATTGTAACTAGGCATGCCATTTGTTGGCAGGAAATAGTTTACTTGGGTCTTGCCCGATTAAGAACATAGTTGGGTATTGGCCCACGAAATAAAAAAATATGGTCTTCTCTTGTAACTTAAACCAAAATTAGGCACAAGTAAATAACCTACAAGAAGCAGGGCCTCAAAACTTTGGATGAATCCACCCCTAGTAAATTCAGGTGAAATTTCTTAAACATGAATAAATTCCAATATCTGGACTTAAAATTGCAGAATCAGACCGCAACAGGGCCCTCTTCCAGCAGTTTGCCAGTCTGTACCACTAGACTAGACTCTATATCTACACTAATACACTCAGGTCTACCTTTTTAAGAGATTAGAAGATTAGCCAATCCTTGAGTTTGGGATCTGTCGCAGAGGAGTACGCTGTTTTTTTTGTTTTTTTTTTGGAAGGGTCCAATAAAAAGAAAAAAAAAATTATATTTGGTAATTTAAAGAAAAAATGCCCGCAAATCCAGGAAAGATCTCAGGGGAGGGGCTCTGGCCCCAAAAACCCTTTTTTACGTCCATCCTCTGATATGGCAAAAAAGCACTATTCGGTCAAGTTCTTTTTAATTTCCCAGACTAAATTTCTTAAACATGCATAATTGCCAATATCTGGACCTAAAATTGCAGAATCTTTACATGTTTTACAGGGAATCTTTTACAAGGAGTCTCTTTCAACAGTTCAGACCGATCTCAGGAGGACTTCCACTATCCTCCTGCAATGTGAAGGCATATCTGTACAGTGGCAGATCCAGGGGGCCCCTAACGTTAGTCTAAAGTAGTGTAATTTACTTAATTAACGCAAGTTTGCGTTAATTAAACTTGCTCCTAACGCAAGTTTGTTGGATCAACCTATTTTGGCCCCCCCCCCCCCTAAAAAACTCCTGGATCTGCCCCTGTATCTGTACATTGACAAGATAATTAAGATTTGATGAAGTTTGAAGGCCTTGTCGAAGGGATTGAACAATATTGGCCTGGCCTCTAATCGCGTCCTTTAAAATTTACCTAAGAATTGCAGAAAAAACACAGATACAAACATTTTTGAACTAAATACCATCTTCATTCCGGAGACATGGGCCTCCTGAAAGGGTGGTGGACGGGCTAAACCCTTCCAACATTCTAGACTCTAGAGAATCCTTAAAATAATTTTGAAAGTCATGTTTGACATAAATAATTCGGAAAAAAGAAGGATAAATTAGGGTATTGACTGCGCAATCGACTGATCCCCCCTCCTCTCATTGAAAAGCATTTTTGGATATCACTAACCAGAAAAAAATCGTTTGCCAAGACAATGATTTTATTTGTGCTTTTTTAGTTCTTTTGTTAACAGAAGATTTAAGTTTTATAACGTTTTTAAGTATAAAAACATTTCTTTATTTCAAAAAAATAATCGGTAGTTGTCTAGAATCCGGTAAGTATGAGACAATTGTATTGAAGATCAGATAGGCATTTTACCGGGCAATGCCTAGATGCTGTATAAACAAAGGGTTTCTCACTCCGGGAATTATATTTAAACTTTAGTTTTTTGGGGTTTAGGGAGAATAAAAGCTACCTAGGTTGGGTTAGGTTACGTATTTAATATATGCTATGCTTTAACCTCCCCCCCCCCCACCGCCTAATGTGTAAATATATAGCCCAATTTTGTTAATAAACTATAATATTTTTATCCTATTTTGTTTTATTTCATTAGCAATAACGAAACTACTTATCGCGAGAAACGGCACCTCGAATGGCTCGAAAAGAAAGACCATTTCTTTTTTTCATTCTGCCCCATCCAAATAAGTCCATATCTTTACAGCTTTTCCAGTATTTCTTTTCTTTTAGTAGGGAAAATTTACACTATTGATTAGATTTTCACCTTCTTCCATAGGCTGTCCCAAATCAAAACACAATACATACGCGTAAAAAACGTTTTGACTTTTAACAACCTATATGTTATCAGGATCCTTCTAGTTGATCCTGGAAAGCTCACCTGCTGCAGGGTGAAATTGGTTTGCGGTAAACTTCGTTGTTTGGTAAACTAAGATAAGGACCTTCCATGAGACACGTTCTTATCTCTTTTTAACAGATGAAGCAAACAGGATATTATTGCGGGGAGGATTGGTCTGATAAAATTCGCTTTAATTAGCCACCAAAATATTAATACGTTTATTATTAAAATAGAAATGTGGGTTTGTTACACTCAGTCCCTTACACTAGGTCCCTAAAAAAAAAAAAAAAAAAAAAAAAAAAAAACTCACGAGGGCCGACACATCAATATATATATTTACGACATATAGATGTTTATAGACATTTATTTTTACTATAGATATTTATACAATTTCTCTCGATATCCTAGTGTTGTTGTAGATATCAGAACTTCAGAACTTTTGCTTATTTTTTTTCTTTGTGCGTATCTGTCTAATGATTTACTTTTGTTCCAAGTAACTTCAATGAAATTTATGGATTTCAATAATTATTCTTTTTTGTTACATGCCTGTTCTTCTCACCTGACATGGCGTCAGTTTGGGATTTTAATCCTTTGTTATCTTGAACCTGATTTTACTTGTATTGGTCTCATGGGTATATTAATGCACTGGAGCTTAAGCGTTATATATATATATATTTTTTTTTTTTGGTTTCAGGAACTGAGTAGTATGATTAATGATTTAAGGAAGTCACTTAAATCTATCTTAAATTATTATTATTAATTTGTTCAATAATACAAAATGTATATGTCTCTTACTTATTGGTATGATTATTGTGATTTTATTTATCTATTTATTTCTATTTTTTGTTGTCATTTATAGCCTCTTAGTTATTTTTTTATTTATTTTCTTTGTGTGTGTTGTGGCGCAGGTTTGATACACAGTCTCCTTAAGTTTTATGAATTTTTCTATCTCAGGCTCTGCGGATGTTTAATCCCTTGATGGGCGTTTACTTTAATTGCAAAGTAACCCATTAGATGTTTTGAGTATTATTACTAATTCTATTGGTCAAATTAAAAGAAATTCCCAAAATATTTGTATCAATTACTTCAATTATAATTGATTTATAAAAAATCAATTACTAGTAGGCATGTTTCCGATTTAAATTGGGATACTAGACGAAATGATCACTTTTCGGTCCTTCAACCCAATATTCAGGGTCTATGTTCATCGATTGATCAGTTGAGGCAGATGGTGTATGGTGGGCGACCCGATGTTATCGGATTATGTTAGACTTTTCTTAATTCTAGCAATGAAATGCTTTTAGACATACCCGGTTACAAAATGGAGTGACTAAATCTCAGAAGGATGGCAAAGGGTGGTCTAGTAATGTATATTTCTGATGTTTTTCCATATACTATTTGAAGCGATCTGTCAAGGAACAACGAAGGGGTTTTTGAATCCCAGTTTATTTGAAATCAAATTAAAAAATAAGGCTTTGATAATTGGTAATGTTTATATATCTTCCAGTGGATCTGTCCCTTCTTTTCTTCAGGTGCTTACTGAGGTTTTGGATTTAATAGGCAGACGTCCATGTGAACTTGTAATAATGGGAAACTTTAACTTGAATCTAATTCTCATGGTTTCCTCTACTACGGTGAAGTTTCTCTCAGATATGCTCGCTGCTGGGGTTCTACCAACAACCTGTACTCCGATACGTGTAACTGATACATCAGCGTCTTTAATTGATAAAATTTTTTCGTCTCTGAATTTGTTTCGGAATTCTGTTGTAGTGAGTGATATTTCAGACCATTTTCCTGTATTTTCCAGTTTTATTCTTGAAAAATATTGAGTAGGGACACTCTAGCACCTGCTTCAGCTTCTTTTAGGTTTGGTTTGAATGAATTGATCCGCCTTAGATTCCATTTAGCTGAGAAGACAAGGAACATTTTTGATGAGGATAATGATTTTTGTTCAAAGTTCGATTCCTTTTATGAGTCAGTGAAGGAGTCTATTTTTGACGTATGTGCTCTGTCCCCCTCTACTTCAAGGTCAAAAAGATCTATTCCTCTTAACCCATGGATGACCCCTGGCCTTCTAAAGAGTTGGAGAAGAAAAAACAATCTTTGGAAAGCTTTTAAGCCAGCAAAGCCATTTTTGAACGCTGCACGTCTTCAGCAATTCAAACTCTACAGGAATGTTTTCAGTTCTTTATTCCGGAAGACTAAATTCCTTTATTATTCCAGAAAATTCTCGGATTTTGGGAAAGACATTCGAAAAATTTGGCAAGTGATCAATTCCGTCCTCAAACGTTCTTCTCCGGCTCCTTCTATCCCTCCAAGTCTTGTAGTTGGTGATGTGGTTGTTGAGGGAATTCCATCTGTTCAAGAAGCATTTACATCATATTTTGCCAATATTGGGAAAACCACTGCTTCTTCAGTCAGGTCTTCACAGTCACAACCAGATTACAAATCTTATCCTGACCCACCTTGTCTCGAATCGATGGTGTTATATCCTGCTTCTGATGTTGAAGTAGCCAGGATTGTAAATAGCTTGAAGGGTTCTTCGCCGTCTGGCCCTGACTATTCCAACTATGGTACTGAGTCTGAGTACTGAGTCCGAGGTACTGAGTCTGAGATTATTTCTCAGTAGGAACTGAGTCTGAGATGATTCCCAAATTAGTCGACCTTTTTGAGAGAGTCGTTCTTTGGTTTGATGCAAATTGCCTTGCCCTAAATGTCGCTAAGTCAAGTTTTTTATTTTTTTTTCCCCGTGTTTCTCTGGCGTGCCCTGAGTTAACTAATATCCAGCTATCAAGGGGCTCTCTCAGTAGACCTAAGGAACGATATGTCCGATTTCTATGTATTCTTCTTGATGAAAACCTTTCATTCAAGCATCATATTGGACTAATTAAATATGAAGATCTCAAAGAGTCTTGGAATTTTGAGGAAGCTAAACACATTTTTCCTGGATCAATTTTAAAAATTCTGTTCCATTGATTAGTTCAGTCTTACGTCACTTATTACCCTACAATATGGATGTCAACTTTCTCGTCTTTTTTTAAACCGCTTTCTAAGTTATATGATAAGGCAAGAAGGCTTATACAGGAAACAAATTGTTCTACAACTAACCCAACTAGCCTATTACTTTATTTGCAGTCTCTCTAGATTCTTTCGTGTGGGTCTTTCATCAAATTCATGGTGACGTTCCCACAGCCCTTCAAACTACTCCTTCTTTCGTCACTGATAGGTCTTCGCATCATTCCCGCAATTCAAGGAATATTATTATTGTATTTACTCGATCGCTGAGGTCTGACTTCAATCCATTAACTGCTTGTCATATCGTTTGGAATAGCATACCTGAGTCAGCTCAAGAATGTCACTCGTTTGGTAGTTTCACAAGAATTTTAAGAAATTTTTTAATGCCTTGATTTTTTATGTTTATATATATATTTCTTTTAATTTTATTATTATTGTTTAGGGGGGTGACCCTAGCCTGAGTTAGAAACGTTTGTTTTGAGGGATACTCAGTTTGTCTAATTTTCTTTGTGGCTTGGTTTCAAATATATATTTGGAATTTGGTTTAATTTATTGAATTGTCCTACATCTTCATTTTTATTTGGGGGGGGGGTCTCTTAAAATTATATTTTGTTTATATCTTTTAAATATTTTTTCTTCTTTGTTTTGTTTTGTGTGTGTATGTTGAGTCTTGGAAAGGTTGAAACGCATTATATTGAAAATACTTTTCTTCTCTTTTTTTTTAGTATTTCTGCCATTTCTGTTTTTCCCTGTTTTTTTTCCTGGGCATAGAGCTTTACGGGGGATTCTATGTTGAGGTGTTTTGTCGTAAATTTATTGGTTGAATAAATTGATTGATTGATTATATAAACCGCAAAAACATTTACGGTGCTTGAGCAAAGGTTTTAATGTTTTAATTCAAGCTAAAAATATGCCTGAAAATTTGAAAATTAATTTTTTTTTGTTAGAAAAAATATACAAGGGAATTTAGCAGGGCCGTATCCAGGATTTTTGTTCAGGGGGGGGGGGTACTAATTTTTGACTTTTTTTTTGGGGGGGGGGTTACTAATTTTTGACTCAGTTTTCGACTAATTTTACTGATTTTTACCTAGGTTTTACTAATTTTCGACTTATTTTCGAGTCGGTCAAAAATTTGGGGGGGGGGGGGTTAAACCGGGTAACCCCCCCCGCCTGGATACGGCCTTGGAATGTAGGTATGTATGTATTTTTTCTACATCCTCGAACTGGGAAATGGAAATCTTCCTAAAAATGAACTTAATAAAATTAAATTACCGGAAGACATAATTTCCAGTGGCAATTTAATTGAGGAAGTATTTAGAGAATCTTTGTCTAAGATATCTTCCGTTTAATGAAGGATCGAGTTATCTGAGCTTCAATCAAGAAAGAAGCTAGTAAAATAAATGCGAAAATTGTCAAACGCTCTCCGGAAGAACAAAAATCGTATAAAAGCTACGATTCTGTAAAAGATAAAGAAATAAGAGGAATTCAATTCCCTCCAAAATTCCTCAATTCAATTGAGACAGCAGATTTACCACCGCATGACTTAAAAATTAAGAAAATATATAGTTTCGCTTTTGCGTAACTTAGCTATTCAGAATGGATGTGTAATAGGACCGCCTTATTGTTACTAAATTATGTAACAACATAAGTAAGACGAATATAATTACTGGGGAAAAATCAGGAAAATAAGATCACATATCCTGAAATTACAGTGGATTCTAGTAAAGGTTAACTTGGGTATACTGTTCAACGACATCAATTTCCACTTCAACCCGAATTTGCCATGATAATACATAAGTCGCAAGGGCAAACTTTTGAATTTATTGGCGCCGACCTTAAAAGCTCCAATTTGTTAATCATGGAGTGTTATACGTTGCATTTTCTCGTGTGAAAAGACAACGTAGCTTAAAAGTTCTGCTACCACCTGAAAATGAACGAAGAACATATAACAGAGTGTGAAAGGAAGCCCTGACAACTACCAACGAAACGTCTTATTGTTAGAGTGATAGTTCTTTTTTTAAAATTAATTAAACGATTAATAATTATAATATATATTACATCTTTGACATTTCAGGTCAAAAGAACGATCTAAATAGGTCAGGACTTTACGGAATCATTCATAGTTTACCCAGGATGGTCGTAATGAACCCATAAAGAACACGCACATACCTGGGGTGATTCCGGCGTGGAATTTTCCCGAATACATTGCTGATAGCTGAGGAGAAGACCAACCCGTAGTGGCACTCCACGTTGGCTGTATCATTTCTGGCTTTGAAAGCTGTTCTATATTTGAAAGAGGTTGAGACCCTCTTTGACGGAGAAAAGAAGAACTGAAATTGGCTGCTTCATTTGACATTGGATATGCTACAAAAAACTTAAATAAGCCTTCTTGTAAGACAGAATGCATATATTACAGATTGTCCGACACCTCACGTATTTGTATATATCTACACATAGATGATAGAAGGGGCTGGTGACAGGGGATATTTATTTCCTAGGACCATGAGGCTCTCCTTAAAGTAATTTCGGTTGGATCACATCGTAACATCCCAAGATTTGGAAATATTGTTTTGATAATGCAAATTGTCGAAGATTTTTGAAGTTACTCTATTTCAGGCTTTGGTATTTTTCTTAGTCTGCTCTACTGTGACCGCGTCGAAAATGAAATTGTCTAAGTTTTATTAAGCTTAAAGGCTGCTAAGGAAAATGCGAGCTTTAGACGTATTTGTGAATTTTAAGACCCACTTGACATCTCAGTAGAGAAACTACCAGTGGATCCACGAAAAGTAAAATCAGCATAGAACTAAAGTTCATTCAGCTAAAACAGCCGCCCCCCGTCAATCAATACCAGGTGTTTAAAATAAAAATTCAATTTTATAACGATTTGGGCTGCTGCGTCGAACAAAAACCGTCGAGGTGCTGTAAATAGCACAATATCATTTTCATACCTAAAGATTATATCTGAATTTTCACATTTCTGATATATTTGTCAAAAACAGTTTTCTAAGCTGTTCCTAAGGGGAGAACCAGCTCGGCAATTTATGTTCAATCAAATTTTCATCCTCCTGTCGAACATTGCCCCTCTGACCGTCCCCTCGAAAGCAACTTAGCAAACTGTTTTAGGTAACTATTTCAGAAGTTTGAAAGCAGCATATATGACCTTGGGTTGGACAAGTGCCTCAAAATGAGGAGGGCTGCTCAATACTTTAGATGCCCAGGATACAGTCACCTAAAATAATCTTTTAGGGGGGATGGATGAGAGCAGGTTTGAAAAAAAAAATAAGAAGGAACCCCTCCCATCCCCCCAAGTTATCACAGCTTCTTGTATCAAACAATTCTTGGTAACGAAATGTAAAAAATGGAAAATTTTGAAATCAGTAGATGCATCAAAAGAGTCAGCTTATTATGCTGATTCAAAATATATAAGATTTATCAACTTTCGTGTTGCTCATTAAAAGTTACGAGTCTTAAAAATTTGCCTCATTTTTGAAAAAGGCAGAAACGACCCTAAAATTCATAAAAAATCAAAATCACATTATCAGATTCAGCGTGTCAGAGAACCCTACTGCAGACGTTTCAAGCTCCTATATACAAAAATGTGAAATTTTCTATTTCTGCCAGAAGAAATATCATGGATGCGTCTTTATTTGTCCCCTCCCCTTGAGGTGACCGTATCAAAACAGTGGTCCTAGAACATCAGGAGAGGGTCCATTTGAACGGAAATTAGTAGTTCTAGAGCCCTTATTAAGTGACCAAAAAGATTGGAGGGCAAATATCCCCCCTTTCATATCTTTTTTTTCCTCAAAGTTGTCCGATGAAAATTTTGAGATAGTCATTTTGTTCAGCATGGTTGAAACATCCAATAACCATTTTTTTAGGGGTAACATGACCCCTCAAAGCCCGTGGGGAGAGGCCTGTAAGTTATTAAATTTACCCATTGTTTACGTATAATATTTGTTATTGGGAAGTATACAGACATTTTGGGGGGGGGGATTTTTTGTTTGGGGTAGGTTTCCATAGGGAACATTTTTCGTGAGGACGCAAGTTTCCGCGGGGGGGGGAGGACTTTCCAGAGGAAATTTTACGCTGGGGGGATTGACAGAATTCCTATTCGAAATTAATTTTATTTGTTTTACTTTCTCTTTGCTAACTCAATTTTGCATTTGGAGAAGTTCCGGGGGAATTATCAGGAGGCTATTTTTAGCGTGTTTGGATTTACAGGAAAAAAAGTATGTCAAGGAGAATTCTTCAGGCTGAATCGTCCAAAAGAATTTTTAAGGCGGAAGAGGGGATTTTAAGCGAGGGCGGAATTGTCCAGAGGGGATTTTAAAAGGAAATTGCCCGGAGGGAATTTTATGGGGGGGGGGGTGTTGTGTTTTACGCGTTAGGAACGGAGGAATTTCCTGTGAGGGGAAGGGATTTTTCATGGGGGTGAGCTAGATTTACCGGCACTATTTGAAAAACGATCAGAAATTAAATAAAAGAAAAGTTTTTTCAACTGGAAGTAAGGAGCAACATTAAAACTCAAAACGAACAGAAACTATTCCGTGCATGAGGGGGGTTGCCCCCTCCTCAATACCTCGCTCTTTACGCTAAAGCTTGACTTTTTGTCCCAATTCCTTAAAAACGAGTCCTGAAGCACAAGTGCCGTTTACTGAGAACAACAAGCTTTTTTTTAAAGTTCTAAAAAAAGTTTTGCGTAAAGAGCGAGGTATTGAGGAGCAGGCAAGCCCCCTCATATACAGAATAATTTCTGTTCGTTTTGAGCTTTAATATTGCTCCTTACTTTCAGTATAAAATTTTTTATGATCAATCTGCACAACCAAGTTATCGGATCTTTTTGCATCATGATCATAAACTATACTTCTGAAACTGTAAAACTCTAAAAGTTTCTGGCACTACATTATGCACACAATTATACACAAATATCGCCGCTTGATACTCCCTTTATCGTAGCCGTAGACATTTCAAACTTTTGAGGAAAATAGCCCCCGTAACTTTATGCATGCCTGCCATGGCATCGTGCCTTAGTCTTTGAGTTCCAGTAGAAAGAATTCTGCTAGTCCCCATTTCTTTCCTTATTGGAATGGCATAATTCAAATGGTCAGAGAAATGAATATACTAAGAGGTTTAGAAAGGCTGTTAAAACAAGGATTAAAAGTAAAACCGAAAAAAATATCTTTCTGAAACTGCAGTAATTAGTCAATATCAAGACTTACAAATATATAACAAGGTAATAAGACATTCACAACCTATAATAAACATGGGTATCCTTCTAAGGTTCCCAGAGGTACATACAAACCCATAAATTCTTTCTTGGGGGGGGGGGAGCGCCGGAAAGGAACTGTTTACCAGAAGAGTGTCACATTTCGTTTCAATAATACAAAATGTCGGACTGTCAATCCTGCAAATCGATGTATAGATGTGTATTTCAAAAGCCCAGGGGCTATGTTCACAAAAAAATTTATACAAAACAGTAATACATCAAAAAACAAGTTACAAAAACAAAATGCAAAGCGAAAAATACATCATATACAAACAAAATGACCTAATCGCCTAAACTTTTCATTCTTTCCAGGTATTTATCTATATGCTCGTATGTACCAACTCGAGCTAGTATCGACTATTTTCTATTTTGAAGAATGTCAGGAAATAAAAAATCAATGCCATCTATATGTCTTCGCTAAAATCAGAAAACACCAGGCACTCTAAGAGTTCTTCCATATCTACTTCCTCCTCGTTACAGAGGGGACAAGCATACACCCTTTAGGAATCATAATATTTCTCTAAATACCTTTGCCTGCTCTGTATTGGAAGGCACTTTACCCTTTGTTTCACCCATTAAAAAAAACTCCTGGAAAATTAAATTTTAAAAAAGAAACTAAATTAATATATAACTAAATTAAAATAAGGTAAATTAATTGTATATAGTCTTATACTGTCTTTTTGCCGTAAGAGCAAAAAGACAGCTTATCCCTCTTTCCCTGCAGTCTCCCAACGAAAATAAGACTTACACATTGAAGTTTGGATGGAGCCCCAAGCGGCTTGCAATATTGGATCTTCCCAAGGAGGTAGCTTTTGTGATGGTAATGTACATTGTATTGAAGGTAAGCTTTCGTGATTCAAGTAAGGTGTGTTTCTGTTCCAATTTCCGGGTATGCTAAAAAAAAATATATAAATATACATATTACAATAAAAAACTTAGTGCTTGAGTAAAACGGCAGCTACGGTAATTATGAAGCTTAAAAAGAGGCACGTCCGTACGGAAGGACATTTTAAAATCGTGCCCGAATTCCTTTTGTTTTTCCTGTTTTATATTTGTTGACAACCCCCCTCCCCCCCTGCATACAATGTTTCAGAGAATAAAAGTTATTATTCATAATAATGAATGAAGGCTGTCGAAAGGTAATTAAGTAAACTTTCGGATATGTTTTACAGATAGAGCTAAATATTTTCAGTTGGTCGAACCACTCTAAGAGAAGAAATAAAGCTTGAGAATTAAATATAAGATAAATCGACATCTATAGACCAAGACCTTATGTGTCTACTAGTCTTTTTATATGTTATTCGTGCTAGTCACATTGGATGCTATTTGATGTAAAATCCAACGTATGATGTGTGACCATGATTTACCATTCGCCCTTGCACGATTTATTGTGTAACACCCCCTTCTTTTAGAGAAGTGTATGTGTTGTAATTTCCGATAACAATTAAATTAATGTTTTCATCAATGTCAGTTATATTTTATGACAGAATAGCCTACATAGATGAATTTGCGGTAAAATAATAGATCGTAATCTGAGAAAATGCCGACAGGATAAAGAGATGAATATAAAGTAGTACTTAATATATCATTCAATTACCACTGGTTTTGAAAGACTATGATTTTGTCGATATATATTTCCACGCGTCTAAAGATAAGTTTAGTTCCAAGAAAAATTGTTAGAAACAGCAAACTACAAATACTAGGGAAATGTCGCGAGTCAGTTTAATTAATTTCGTTTTGTAGGTATCTTTTATTTAATCTGCAAGGCAATATCTTTTATCCATTTTAAGTTTCAACTTCGTTCTTTGTTTCCACAAGAAAAACATTTTTATGTTAATTTTAGTTGAACACCAAAAATTCAAGAAACTATGAAACGAGAGAATAAATACAAGAATCCTTAGAGATGACTTAGGGAAAATAATTCATTAACGTTAGTGATCAGCAAGCTGGAATGAGAAAATTCACAGGGGGGGGGGGGGCTCCACCTTACTCCCTGCAAATAATGTGGACATGTTTGACAGAAATTAAAACTCTGCATACTACACTGCTTTTGCAGCCGTATTTCAAGTTTCGACCTTCTTGAGATGTAGATAAATTTTATTGCCCACTAAACATGAAGCTTGAATGCTTGAAAACAATAACTAAGCCTTGAAATAAATTATATGTGGTAAATAGAAATAAAACATTCCACGTTTCACATTGGTAATCCTAATATTTCCAGATACTGAGATCAAAGGGAAAATAATTATAGAATAATTCTAGAAACTTATTCAGCTCTAGAATAATTCTAGGAATCTAGAAACCATACAGCTTGCTTATGCAAGAAAATCCTTTTTTCGAGCCTTTAAATAAATATTTTAAAATTTTTAAATAAAATTTAAAAATTTTAAATAATTTAAAATAAAATTACTAAAACATTAATAAATTATTAATAAATTTAATCATAAATAATTTAATTTAATATAAATTTATTATTTTTAATAATATAAATTTAAATAATAATTTAATTTAATATAAATTTACAATTTTTAATAAGATATATTTAAGTAATTTAAATAATTTTAAATAATCTAAAAATATAAATTTAATTATTAATTATTAAAAAACGTAAAATAATTTTAAAATATGATAATTTTAAATTAAAATTATCTATTGCCACTATATATCTAGGAGACGTTGATTTAAGGAACCCTTGTAGCAGCTCATCATTTCCACTATTTAATAAATATCATTTACACTGAAGAAGTCTGGGGAAGGTAAGCAGGAAGGGTGTGCGTAAGCACAGGATGGCTGGCCCCCAGCCACCTATTGCACTTCCTGGCTGAAGGGCTACGAAACGGAGATCAGCACCGCTGGTTTGGACCTTAAGGGTCTAGTCCCGTCATACTTACTTACTTTTTTTACTATTAAATAAATCTTCCCTTAGATTTGCCAAGTCATTGAACCTAGAAAGAAAATGTCACAGTCTACCCAAAATATCGCATAGTTGGCAAATTCGTTATCTATTTGGAAAAGTAAGGTCCCTCCAATTTTTTAGAAGTGGTAGATTACCTTGCATCGGAATCCAAATTCTTTGTATATTTAATTGATAAATTTAATTTGAAATGATATTCTTCATGTAAACTCTTTCTAACACTTTTATTGAAAAATAAACCAGTCGATGCACTTGCGCTATCACCCCAATTTTGGATCTCTTGCTCTTCTAGCCTAGTCATTAAATCTCTAATTTTTTTTTTTTTTTTTTTTTTTTTTTTTTTTTTTTATCGGGAATGGCCAGTTGGATATATCCCCTTTTTTATTTTGCTGCTCCTTATATTTTAGGAAAAGGAGTTTTTCGATAGAGTTTAATATTGGGGCGGCCTTGAAACTCTTTGGCCATGGAGCCTCTAGATAACACATATAGTTACCTAAATTATACTTCTGTAAATATTGTCAAAACAGCCTTGAAACTCTGTAACCATGGAGCCTCTGGTTAACATATAGTTACTTAAAGTATACTCAAGGCCAAACCCAGGATTTTGTTTCGGAGGGGGTTTTACGAATTTTTGTTTGGGGGGGCGGGGGGTTACACAAAAAAACAACAAAAAACGCATACAAAACTTGTTTATGTCCATTTTTGTTACGTTTTTACGAGTCAGACAAACGTTTCGGGGATGGGGTGGGTCCAAATTCCCTAAGCCCCCCCCCTGGATACGGCCTTGGGTATACTCCTTTCAATTTCCTCTAAACGCCTCAAAACTCTGCGGCCATGGAGCCTCTGGTTATTACCACAGTATAAATATTAAATTTATATATTTATACTATGCTTAACACATAGTTACTTAAAGGATACTCCTTCAAATTAAAGAAACTCAAATATATATATATATATATATATATATATATATATATATATATATATATATATATATATATATATATATATATATATATATATATATATATATATATATATATATATATATATATATATATATTGGTTTTTCGGTATTCTGATTATTGGTTTTCGGCCATGCAGATTTGTGTGGTACTCTTTTCATTCTTCCCAGTATTTCTACTCCAGAAGTTGCACCAAAAAACACCACTTCTGAAGCCATGTGGGACATGATAGATTTACCTAGACGAATTTACAAAGAGTACGTATATATGATCAAAAGCCTATTACTTCTGCTAGTGAGCCCACAATATAGAAAACTCACTGGGGGGATGAGGGAAAATGTACAAGAGTGAGGACTGTAAAAAGGCTTAAGTTTTTTTTCATGAAGAATATGTCGGTACCCACTTCATACTTCCTAACCTTTCCGAACAGGATATGGCACCAAAAATTGTCTTTTTCGTGGCATGTGGTAGTCTACGACGGCGTTATGAAAATAAATTTATAGAAATACACATAGATGTAAAAATTAGTTTTTAAATGCCTTCAGCAACTCATGGAGATTATGGCCAGACCCTTTTCTATTCTTCCGAGCTTTGATTCCAGAAATGGCTCCTGAAGTGCACTTTTTGAGTGTCAGATGGCACTTTGCAATGGATTTATCAAGTTGAATTTAAAACAAAAACATTATATATAAAAACTAGCTTTTAGATGATCCCCTAAAGAGCTTTCTACGATGTTATAGAGCTTCGCTAGCGGCGACAAAAAAAGAAAACTAATTTTCTGTAAATTAATTTCAATCCGATGTCATTTTGGAGGGATTTTGGACTCTTTTTCAAAATGCCTGTAAATTTGCTTTCTAAACAATATTCTATTATTAAGACTAATAGAAATAACAGTTGCCATCTCTAACTAAGCTTTGAATAACAATTTCTTCTCACCAGGCAATTTTTTTTTATCAAATGCATCTTTAAACTTTTGGTTAGTATGGGCCATGGACTTCGTGGTTAGCTCTTTCCTTGCTTGCAGCTGTCGCTGCAACCATGATTTAATCATATCCCATCCTTTACTTGGGACAATTCCACTTCTCGAACGTTGTTACTTAAGCTTTTGAATGTCAATAAAAATATTTAATAGTAGCATCGGTGGTGGAGCCAGGAGGCAGAAAACCCTCTTGCACTTAGACCTTGGGGCAGTTTTACAAAGGTGCAATTGCTGTTTTGGGGACCTTTATTTTGAACTCTGCAAGTTCAAAATTGCTTTTTTAATATGTGAATAAGTGAGTAAAGTGTGTGAAACCTGAATTATTTCTTTTATCTGAATTTTTATTGTGCAGCAGCATTCCCTTGTTTTCTTCTAACATTAGAAACTAATAATAAAATTAATATTATTGCTATTATTTCTTGATTTCACTTCAGGAAAAATGATGTTTTAGCATTAAAATTGAACAGCTGCCCCTTCCCTTATGAAAGCAACAAAAAACTATGTTTTTATGAAAAATAAAAATAAAACAATTTTTTAATGCAATAAAAATGATATATTTTACAACGGGTAAAATCTACTCGTAACGGGATCGGGACTCTTGCCGCCCTCAATTCCTATCAATAATAATCAAGTGGATGATAAGGGTTTACTGAAAACTTACTGTAAGAAAATTAATGTCCAGTTCGAAACTACAAAAATATTCAATGAATTTTTAAAAGAAATAGAGGTACCTGATTTCAATGAAAACATCGGATGTGTTTTGTCTTAGTAAAGCACAAGCTAACACTAAGAAGTTACGAGTTGTGTTTGAGGAAGGAAACAACCCCTTCTTGTTCAGTGTTGCCCTCCCTCCTGTCCAAGATAATTTTTGCCTATTTAGGTTTTTAGTCTCGCCCTTTCCTTGGGTTTGAAAAAGCAAGTTATATTTTTTAATGTGCCGCTTAATCAAAAATCAGGGATATACGAGTAATAACCTATCAAACAGTTCGTGGTAACGAACTGTAAGTAAGGAGCGACCCGGCTCAATGGTAACCGAAACTCTAAAAAACGCGACTTTGATACCAATAGATACATCAAAAGAGTCAGATTTTAATGCTGATTTCAAATACATAGATTTCATCAAGTTTAGTCTTACCCATCAAAAGTTACGCGCCTGAGAAAATTTTGCTGATTTTAGAAAAAAGGGGAAAAGACCCTCTAAAAGCTATAGAACCTTAATGAAAATCACACCATTATATTCAGCGTATCAGAGAACCCTACTGTAGAGGTTTCAAGCTCCTATCTACAAAAATTTGGAATATTGCATTTTTTGCCAGAAGAAAGATCACGGATGCGTGTTTGTTTGTTTTTTTTTTCCCAGGGGTGATCGTATTGACCCAATGGTCCTAGAATATCGTGGGAGGGCTCATTGTAAGGGAAATTGAAAGTTTTAGTGGCCTTTTTAAGTGACCAAAAAAATGGAGCGCAACTACGCCCCCTCCCGCGCTCATTTTTTTCCCAAAGTCACCCGATCAAAATTTTGAGATAGTCATTTCGTTCAGCATGGTCAAAAATATGGTAAAAATGTCTTTTAGGATGACTTAATCCCCCGAAGTCCCTGGGGGGAGGGTTGAAAGTTATGAACTTGACCCAGTGTTAACATATAGTATTGGTTATTGGGAACTATACAGACGTTTTCAGGGGGGATTTTTTCTGTTAGGTGTTGGGGGGGGGCTATATGGGAGGACCTTTCCATGAAGGAAGTTTTCATGGGGCAAGGGACATAGCTATGAAGGGGGCAACGGATTCCCAGCATTATTAAAGAAAAAGATCAGAAATTAAGTAAAAAAACAACAAGTTTTTCAACTGATTTCAACTGATTGTGATTAAGGGGTCATTTTTAAAGAATTGGAATAAAATTCGAACTTTAGCTTAAAGAGCAAGGTATTGACTCAGAGGCGAACCTCCTAATATACGTATTAAAAATCTATGAATATAGAAGTTCGTTACGTAAGTTAATTCGTAAGTTATGTATATATATTATTAATAAAAACGTTCGTAAATAAAATTAAACAAGTTTTGAGAAAGCCATTTAACCAAATAAAAGTAAAATTAATATGCAAATTTTGTTTTAATTATTCATGTACGGTGAGCCAAAATCAAAACCTGCATAAATTCAAAAACGTTCAAAAATTAAATAAAAAAACAAGATTTTTAAACTGAATGTAAGGAACAACGTTAAAACTTAAAACGAACAGAAATTATTCCGTTTATGAAGGGGGCTGTCCCCTCCTCAACCCCTCACTCTTTACGCTAAAGTTTAACTTTCTCACAACTCTATTTTTTTTAAACAATAAAAAAACTTTAGCGTAAAGAGCGAGGCGTTGAGGAGCGTGGCTCAAAACAGCTTCGGTGGCTCAAAACAGAGCTTCGGTGGCTCAAAACAGGCTTTAAATCTTAAGATATTTCAAACTTTAGAAAATAGTTTTGATACGTAGCTTAAAACAGCCTGCCTGATTTATTTTAAACATTACAGGCTGTTTTTGACACAAAACTTGAAGAAACGTAATACACCTGACTAATTTAAAGCTTTACAAAACATGTTTTTTATTTATATATAGAGTTTCAATAAGAATAACATGACTAGTGTAATTCAAACTTTCGAACATATCCTTCATACATAACTTGAATTAGAATAGTATACCTGATGCATTTCAAGTTTACATATTCCTCACATTTCTAAAAGTATAAATACGTATATATTAGAATCCCAAGAACAATTTTCTAGAAGAGAAATGGAACAACAGAACAGAGAAAGGAAGGATATACAACTGATAACCTTTATTAGAATTTAGTTCTTATTTGTTTCTGATAATACGTACTTTATCATCTTTCTATTTGGTCAGGAACAAACTATAGATTAGACTCAACCCTGGGTTGTCTGAATTATGTACAAAAACCTTTATCTACTTTCCACATCCTTAGGAATGGTGAGGAAGTTCAATTTAGATTAGAAAACCACAGCGGAAAAGGCTTTATTTGCTGAGAACTTTATCATGATCTTTTGTACAGGCCGGATTTAAAGTTTTATGCTAAAACAAAAATTATATTACAGTCTATGACAATAACAAATGCTCAGAAAATTACAATAAGTAAATCATAGTTTCTGTAGTAACTACATATTCAATTTTACATGGCGAAAGCCATATCGGAAAGTAAAGATACCAATTCATGGGAATTTGGAGAGGGGATCAAAATATATTTATAAAAATTTTAAAATGTGCCACTTGCGATTACTTTATTTCTTCTACGAAAATAGATGAAAGAGATATTGTTCTCCGAAAATGTCGAAAACAGGCATTATTCAAAACCAAAAGGTGTTAGAACAGCTAGATGGGGCAATTATTCCCTGCAAACCCTCTCACAATCACACCCAGTGGCGGAACGAGGTCTTATTTGCTGAGAATTGTACCAGAGTTACATACTACAAACTATATTTTATGTTTTATGTAGTGTAATCTTTCATTTACCACTTATACAGGCCTGCAACCACGATTCAATTTTAATTTAGCTGATTAAAATTGAACTACTTCTTTCAAATAGCCTTCCTATGTTAGGAAAATCTCGGCTTTCATTTTATTTATTATGAAGAACTTGACGAGAAAATTAGAAACAGTATGTTTGTGTAACTCACATGTAAATGTACCTGTATTATACAGGCTGTATATTCCCGGTCCTTCTTAACAGAGAAATGGCTAAACTTGTAGTCAAAATTAGTACATGTATGAAATGCCAAGTTTTTGTTTTATCTAAAAATATGACGCCCCATTGAAGATTATAAATATTTTAAGAGAAACATAAGAAAAAGCATACCCCCCCCCCGCCAAAAAGAGAATCAGGATTCCATGGCATAGTCGGCTCAGATTTGAGACTTTTGGTACAGTTTCCGAAATTTTCACAGTGCTTAGGCCAGTGTTGCCAGATTAGGAACTAAAAAGTAACCCAGAAAATAAGCCAAAAATAAGACAATCTTTAGTTCCAAATCCAACACAACTTTAACTTTTCGTGATTACCCTAATGTATTGGTTCCTTTTTGCATTTTTAACTGAAAGTAAGGAGCGACATTTAAAGTTAAAACGAACAGAAATTATTGCGTATATGAAAAGGGCTGTCGCCACCTCAATACCTCGCTCTTTACGCTAAAGTTTTTTATTGTTTTAAAAAATAAAGTTGTGTGACAGATTCAAACTTTAGCGTAAAGAGCGAGGTATTGAGGAGGGGACAGCCCCTTTCATCTACAGAATAATTTCTGTTCATTTTAATTTTTAATGTCGCTCCTTACTTTCAGTTAAAAAAAATTATTAGGGAGTTTGCCCCCTAGTCGATACCTTGCTCTTTACGCTAAAGTTCGAGTTTTGTTCGAATCACAAACCCAGGAATCACAAAGGCCGGTTAATTAGAATAGATATCTCTTTTGAAACTACTAAAAAAAACTTTAGCAAAAAGGGCGAGGTATTGACAAGGAACGAACCCCCTAACATACGTAATAATTTTTGTTTGTCTTAAGGTTTAATGTTGCTCCTTACTTTCAGTTCGAAAAGCTAGTTTTTTTTTATTTAATTTCTGATCGTTTTTTGAATAATGCTGGGAAATCCGGCGCCACCTCCATAGAAATGTCCCTTCCCCCAAGGAAGCCTCCTCCCCCGTAACCCCCCGCCCATCAGAAAAATTCCTCCTGAAACGTCTTTATACTTCCCATTAACCAATACTATATGTAAACAATGGGCAAAGTTCATAACTTCCAGCCCTTCCCTCGGGAATTATGGGGATCACCCCTGGGGAAATCAAAAAAAAAAAAAAAAACAACTAAACACGCATCCGTGATCTTTCTTCTGACAAAAAATAAAAATTCAAAATTCCACATTTTTGCAGATAGGAGCTTGAAACTTCCGCAATAGGGTTTTCTGATACGCTGAATCCGATGGTGTGATTTTCATTAAATTCTTATAACTTTTTGGGAGTGTTTCCCCATTTTTTCAAAAATAAGGCAAATTTTCTCAGGCGCGTAGCTTTTGATGGGTAAAACTAAACTTAATGAAACTTATATAGTTGAAATCAGCATAAAAATCTGATTCTATTGATGTATCTATGGGTATCAAAATTCCGGTTTTTAGAGTTTCGGTTACTATTGAGCCGGGTCGCTCCTTACTTACAGTTCGTTACCACGAACTGTTTGATCAGAACAGTCCATTAGATGATTGAATTATGCACCAAATGGTAGCCTATGTTTATTTCTTAGCTATCTCATCATGGGCGTCCATAAGAGGGGTGCAGGGTGGCCCCAGCCCCCTGCCATTTACATTTTTAAAGGGAAAATCGTGTGAATGATTTCAGGCCCCAACACGGATTTCGACACAGGTTTTGCAGATTATCGTTTTGAGTTCGGTATTCAACACGGCAAATGTCTTCTCAGAACCCATGTTCAACTATGCTATTCTAGTGCATTACAATTTTTAAGAACCCATGTCCAACACGCTTGGAAGTTTTGCTGGGTTGAACACGGAGAACCTGAAAACGATATTTGTGGAAAATACTCAAAACACACTTCAAACCCGGTGCCTGAAAACACGACCATGGATATTCAAGGACTAACAGTACTTTTCATAGCCCCCCATCCCCTAAAATTCAGCTTATGCGCGCCCATATATCTTACAATATGCCTACAATAAAAATTAACCCTGCTTAGTTGATAAAACTACTTTCACAGCAAATTTTCGCAAATTTAAACCAAGTTTTAAGCCGCAACCCAGTTATAAAAAAGTTCAAGCCAGTTGCCATCACAATAAGCTAGTTTGACTTTAAAAAATCAATATGGCAACACTGCTTCAAATCCACTTTTCAAAAATAACGAAATCGGGTGGTTACATCTTTAAATGAACGTAGTATTTGTAGATTAATTATAATTAAATCATAATAAAACTTGTTAGCCAAATGACATTTCTGGCACAAAGGAAACTTAAACCACATAAAATTATCACTATAGTCTTTGCATTCAAATTCATACGTATGAGCTGCGTTATTTTTTGTAGCAAAAGATTGGATTAGGAGACCCTCTGAAGGAGCTTTAAAAGGATTTATTAAAAAGAAAAAACATTTTTCCAATGAAAGTAAAGAGCGAAATTGAAAATTAAAATGAACAAGAATTACGGCTTCGCCGTTTGGACCACATATTTCTTTAAAACTGTTTAAAATTAACTGCCTTGCGAATATTTCACTGTCTTTGTAGAATACTGAAAAACTGACACTTTACTGAAAACTACGCTTACTTGAATTTTTTTAGAGAACTAAAATTGTAATTGTTATTTTACTTTCTTCAAGTCACTTACGGATTTTTATGCTTCTAATCCTATTTTGCTGCGTCAGTTTTGTATTTTCAGTAAAACACTAGTTTTTAAAAATTCTACAAATATAGGGAAATATTACAAGATAGTTTATTTGAAAATTGTTTTCAATATTTAACTTGCAAACAACAAATTTGACCCATCACGATATTACAAATAAATTGTTTCTCCCCTACTAACATTTCGCTAATTAAGACCAGTAGCCTAGTTTAGACACTAGAACTAGCGTAGTTTTACCTAGTCACCTGGAAATTCATGAAAAAAATTAGGAGGGCTGGGAGGTGGAGTATACAAGAGCAGGGATTTCAACCATGCGACTATGGTGGAGGTGGTAGCTTTTTATTCTTTGAAGCCTTTCTATGCCAGAAATGGCAGCAAAAGTGCACTTTTCAGGTGCTTATCTTGGCGTTATCAAGTAAAATTTTATAAAGCATGTAGATACAAAAATTTTCTTTCAAATGGGCTTTAGAATTGCTGTCCATGGTGTACCGGTACTCAGCTAATAATGATAAAAAAACAAACCATTGGACAAACATCTGTTTGTCCAATTGTTGAACAGCTGAATTCCCAGTCAAATTAACAGTTTTTCAGTGGATGGGGGTTTGGGTTTTCAGTGAAGAGCCAGTTTTTTATTAGCCATTTGTCTGTTAAACAAAACACACTTAAGAATTACGCTGTCTAAGATTTGACGGTTTGCCTCTCTGGAATCGGTTACGGTTTGCTTATTCTGAGTGAGAAAACTAGGATATGGGTATATCTTAATTAAATATCTAAAATTTAAAGGTGGTTAGGGGTTAGGTTAAGTTAGATATTTAATATAATGCGTGTTGTGCGGCCTGCTTTCCACAATTCTTTGTTGTAGTTGCTATAATTTTGTTTCCACAGTATCATGTTATCATCATATTTTGGTATATTTAATTAAGATTAATCCAACTTTACTTCTTGGGTGTGTTTCGTTTAACAGACAAGTATCTTT
Organism: Artemia sp. Qi Xiang Cuo; assembly: GCF_049724085.1. Classification (NCBI taxonomy): domain Eukaryota; kingdom Metazoa; phylum Arthropoda; class Branchiopoda; order Anostraca; family Artemiidae; genus Artemia; species Artemia sp. Qi Xiang Cuo. The sequence continues at coordinate 189,834 of NC_142802.1, read as the reverse complement.
TATAGTTTCACAGATATTGGGAAACATAACGAGTCAGCTTATTTTAGCTAGTTGTGTATATATAGGCCTATGTTGCCTAGAATTGGAAGCAACATGTTTTCGTTCTTTTTAAGTTTTGGTTTCACTCTTTACATTTTCATGTGAAAACTAGTTAAAACAAGTTAAAACGATGGAATATGCAATCCAAAACAAGAAGTAAACTTATTGGCCCGTTTAGTATAGACTTAGACCCCTATACAGGAGAGAGGGAGGGAGATGTGACTCGATTGCCATGGTGGCATACGTCATATTCTGCAAGAACATTCAAAGATGAATTACATGGTATCTGTTTACTAATAAGCTGATCAAATCTCCAAAAAGATATACCAAAACTTGCGATTCACAATTCGAAAGCCCACGTATTGAGTACTAGGTCTTTCCCTTAACTTAACATATATTTCGTAGCTAAATTCAATAACAGCATTCATTTAAATAAATTACAACATTGATAACCAAATACTGCTTTGTGTACTTATTGATATCATTTATATGGTTAGTAAGATAATAGCAATTGCCCTTCATTAACCATGTTTGTTTACATTAAATTCATACCTATTGAGACTTGGTAGTGGCGTACAAGTGGTTTCATTAACCTCGGCCATAATTGATTGATAACACTTTTTATCGATAATTGATTCGTAACTTATCTACAAACACTTATCAGCACAACTGTGCTTAGTTTTATCCATATTCTTCAAAGGTTTTCCTATGCGGGTTTGTGGTTTTAGGCAGAGGGCGGGACACAACTATAAAAGGAACCAATCACCAATTGAGAAACAATTTGAAAGTCAAAAAGTTGTTGGTAGCTACCCACTTTTTTGTCTCATACTGTTTTATAATTTATCCTGCAATGGGTCTACCGAACATTAAGTTAGGCTCTCAAGTTTTATATTGGGAAGGTCTCATGGGATATCAAAAACAGGGTCGTGATGACTCATTTGTTCAAACTTCACCTTGATGGCAATGCTACCCCATGTTAATAAAATACGCGGGAGCCTAAATTTCCTTGAAAAATGAGTCAATGTTAACTATGTTGATTTAGATAAAACAGGTGCGTGATTGTAGGGGGGCTTGTGCCTTTCCTGGCTATCAAGAAATATGCCGACATTTAATTGAAGAAGTCACCTTAGGAAGAAATGCAAGGACCCCAGGCCTGACCATATACTTCGTTCGCCCTTTGTTCTTTATGGAATCGAGCTTAAAAACCAGCTTTACAACAAAAAACTTAGATAAATAACGCTAATCTTAGAGAGTTGGATAGGATTGGATGAGGCAGCAGGAATTGAGGTTGTTTCTTTTTTTTGTACTTATAAGTGCACTTTTGATCTTTTAAACCAATCCCTCACTGAGGGCCATATCCAGAATTTTTTTTTTTTTTTTTTGGGGGGGGCGGTGTTCTACGCAGGGATTTTTTCGGGGGAGGGGAGGGGGCTACACAAAAAAAAGCATAAAAAATTTGTTTGGTACTCCTATGTTAAACGCACTCTTTTGTATACTGCAATGGAAACCAGTCACCAAAAACGTGTTTTTGACGGGTTAATTTAAGACACCACTATAGGGTAATACAATGTATGGCGTGGTTTTCATTGCGTATACGATATTTAAACTGTTGTTTTTTGGGGTTTAGGGGGGGGGAGGTACCTAGGTTAGGTTAGGTTACGTAATAATATCTACTGTACTTTATCCCCTTACTCTCCTTCTAATGTACAAATATATAGCCCAAATTTGTTTCTAAACTATTATATATTCATCCTATTTTATTTTATTTCATTAGCATTAACCAAACTAGTAATATATAAAAGACTGCGTTTAACATAGGAGTACCATTTGTTTATATCCATTTCTGTCACGTTTTTGCGAGTCAGACAAACATTTCGGGGGGGGGGGTACTTATGCATTATATGGTACACACAAAAGAATTCAAGTTTGGTTAATGCTAACAAAAAAATAAAATAGGATGAAAATATAGTAGTTTAGAAACTAATTTGGCCTCTATATTTGCACGTTGGGGGGGGGGGGTAAATCATAGCATATATCAAATACCTAGCCTAGGTGCCTTTTTCCCCCTAAGCCCTCAAAAACAATAGTTTCAATTAGATATTGTAAACGGTATGACAAACCACGCTTTGCGTTCCATTTTTCTATTACAAATACCCATTTGACTGGTTTCCTGTAGCATTTCCCTATACAGTATATAGCGTTGTGTACCATATAACACATAAGTACCGGGGGGCTAAACCCCCTTCCCCTTGGTACGGCCTTGCCCTCGCTAAAAGAGAAAAGAAGGAAAAGCCGGGAATTTCCTTCATTTGGATTTAGTATCCTACTAACAAAACTCTCCCCCCCCCCCAATGCTGTGGCTACGTTTTCTTAGCAATAAAACCAACAGCAATGATACAAATTGGGATGGGACAGTCCTCCTAGTTTGAAAAAAGCTTTTTTCGTGTTTTCATTTGAAAATATCCTTTTTCGTGTTTTCTGTGGAAAAAATCGACCAGAAAAGCCTTACATTTGGAAAATACACCCCCCCCCCCCCAAAAAAAAAAAATTCGAACTGATGCAACCGACCAGCATAATAGTTTGGATTGTATTTTGGGTAGTAACAAGGTTGCACAAAAACTAGGTTTCGATTCTAATCTTAGAAAAACTACTCATCTTACTGCGGCGCCACGCGTGGGGGGAGGGAGACGTCCCACAATGTTTTTAGCCTGTTTGTAAAAAAACTGAAAGAGTAAAACAGCGGTGCAAAGCTCCGCTATTTTACTCACTCATTTTTATGCTTAGTAAATGGGCTTATGTAAATAAATGTCGTAAGATAAGTGAAAAAAGATCGATCTTATTTGGTACAAAAAAAAAGACAGCAATAGCACTCAAATCAGTCGCAAAATCCATTGACTCCCCACCCCAAACGTTTTGGCAAGTGACGCTTCTATTTCCCAGTAATTAGTATCCATCACTGTAGTTACTTTTTTTCCTCTTTAGAGGACCTTACAGCATACTTGCACGTATGATTTTGTTTCGAATTAAACTGGTGAGGGGGAATAATTAGAAAAAAAAACAGATATCAGTGAATAACAGAATCAGTCAAGAAATGTTTAGCACAAATCTTTATGGTATTTATGGGGGAAGATATGGGGTCAAGGCCCCAGCCCTGGATGCAAGCTTACCTTGAAGGTCAGTTAATCTAAAGCGGTGGTATTGTGTCTCTGTAGGTATAGCAAGGTAATGCGGGGTTATGTTCCAACATAAATAATTAGACTAGTGGATGTACAAATCTTCAACCCCTGTTGACGTAGCCTTCGCAACATTTTAATAAACTGTGAAATATGCTGTCAAAACCATATCTTCTTCCTTTTTATTATTTTTTAACATCTAAATTCATCAAGATATAATAATTCAAAGTGAAGTGTTTCCTGTGTGAATATTTAATAAACATCGTCAAAAAGGAAATTATTGATGCAAAAAAGTCTTTTTCTTGAAATATTTGAAAAATTCACTTAGTTGAATTTCTACACTCCCAGAATAGATAGCAATATGTTTGCAACAATTGACAAAATAAAAATTTTCATGGGAGGGGCATTTGCTGGATACATATTTTTTGACTTTTAAAATACTCCCACAAATTTTATGTTTTTGGAAGATACGAACACAAATTTTAATTCTTTTCTGATATCAAATAAAAAACAAACAAGTTTTTGTTTCAACTGAAAGTAAGGAAAAAATTAAGATTTAATCTACTACTACTAACAACTCACCGCAGCACCAAGCCGCCTGAGGCCAACACAGCCACCGACGCTCCTCCTCCATCCCAATCTATTCAAAGCCTCCCTTTTTACACCCTCCCACGAAGTACTGATTTCCTTTATATCTTTCTTTATGACGTCCTCCCACCCCAGAAGAGGGCGACCTCCTTTCCGGAGGTCGTTTAAATTAAAATTTAAAAAGAACAGAATTATTCCGTATATGAACATAAAGTGACATAAAGTTAAACCTTTGCTTAAAGAGTAAGGATTGAGGAAGAGACAGCCCCCTCATTCACGAAATTATTCTGTTCATTTTAAACTTTAATGCACTCCTTACTTACAGTTGGAAAACCATGTTTTCTTCATTTATTTTGTGGCCGTTATTCAAATTGTCCCAGGAAATCATAGTACTTAAAATTTTCCCTCGAAAGTTTCCCTATGAGACTTTTTCTCCAAGGAAAATTCTCCTATCAGAGAATTCCTCCTCCCGCAGAAAATTCCCCCAAAAAATTTCAATATGTTTCTCAATAACGAATAGGCAACTATATGCGGAACATGGGAAATTGCGTAGCATAAAGCCCTTTTCCCATTGACTATGGAGGGTCATGTCATCCCTAAAGGCATTTTTGGAGTTGTTTGCCACTTTTTTGGGAATTCCGGTGACTTTTTTCATGCAACTCATTAAACTTAATATATTTTATATATTTGGAATCAGTATAGAAGCCAATTCTAATGATGTATTAGTTGTTATCAAAATTCTTTTTTTTTACAGTTTCGGTCACTACTGGGCCGAGTCGGTACTTACTTACAGTTCGCTACAACGAACTGCTTGATCAAAGCCGAATATTAATTTAGTAAGACAATACTGTCAGAACTGTTGTCTTTTCCAAAAATATGTTAAAACAAAATTCAATTGTTTGGAATTGAAACTGAAGTAACCAGGTTCAGCCTGAAGGTAATGATAGACTGACCATTAACAGTATCAATCCTTGCATAAATTACTTTATGGCACACAATCAACGCCAAGTGTCAAAGTGGAAAGGTAAACATATGGCATAAGTACTTTTCGGTATAAGTACTGTGTTTCACTAGCCGTTCTTTAAAACATTGGGATAAACAGTCAAACTTTAGCATAAAGAGCAGCGTATTGAGGAGGGGGGTAACACCTTCGTATACGGAATAATTTATGTTCATTTTTAGGTTTAATTTGATGTTCATTTGACGTTACTTTCAGTTAAAAAAAACTTGTTTTCTTAATTTATTTTCTGATCGTTTTTCAAATAACGCCGGTAAATGTGGCTCATCCTCCCTGAAATATGTTCCTCATGGGAAACTCCTCCGTGGAAATGTCCTACCACGCAGGGGTGGATCCAGGATTTTTTAGGGGGGGGGGGTGGAAAATAGGGTTGATCCGACAAACTTGCGTTAGGAGCAACTTTAATTAACGGAATCTTGCGTTAATTAAGTAAATTACACTACTTTAGACTACGTTAGGATGGTCCGCGACCCCCTCACCTCCCTGGATCCACCACCACTCCCACGTAGAATACAACCCCTCTTAAAATTCCCTTCAGACCGTTCTATCCTCACCGAAAATCTCCCCCCTCCCTCCCCTGTAAACTTTCTTGAGGTCGATTCAGCCTGAAAAGTTCTCCTTAGCTTATTTTCATTTAAAAATACTTTAATTTGTAATCTTTTTCTCGATCACTCCGAAAATCTCCCCCTTGAGAGGATATCTTTTCCAGGGATAACACCCCCAGAGCCTCTTCACATGCAGAATTGAGTTGGCAAAGAGAAAGTAAGACAATTAAAAAGCATTTCGTGTAGGAATTTTATCAAATCCCCCAGAATGTAAAATTTTTCCTGAAAAATTTGCCCCCCCCCCTAGAAATTTCCCTCCCCAAGAAAAATTCTCCCTATGGAAACCCACCCAGAGCACAAAATACCCCCCCCCCCCCAAAAAAAAGGTTTGTATACTTCCCGATAACAAATACTGTACGTAAACAATGAGCAAATTAGATAATTAACTTACAGGCCTCTCCCCACGGACTGTGGGGAGTCATTTCACCCCTAAAGCCATAGTTGCTGGATCTTTCAACTATACTGAACAAAGTGACTATCTTCAAATTTTGATTGGATAACTTCAGGGGGAAAAGTGACGTGGGGGGGGGGGGGGCTAGATACCCTCCAATCTTTTCGGTCACTTAAAAAGGCCACTAGAATTTTTAATTTATGTTTGAATGCAACCTCTCTCGATCTTCTAGGATCATTATATGGATACGATCACTCTTGGGAAAAAAAAAATAAATAGCTTAAACACGCATCCGTGATTTTTCTTCTGGCAAAAAATGCAAAATTCCACATTTTTGTATATAGGATTTTGAAACTGCTACAGTTCGGTTCTCTGATACACTGATTCTGGTAGTGTGATTTTCATTAGGATTCCTTGACTTTTAGGGGAGGTTTCCCCCCTATTTTAAAAAATCAGGTAAATTTCATAATTCAAAAAACTTGATAAATTTTATACATTTGGATTCAGCTGAATAAGCTGAATTTTTTTCTATGTATCTATTGATATCTATTTTCTGTTACTATTGAGTCGAGTCACTCCTTACTTACAGTTCGTTGTTCGTTACCTGACAGGAGCTACTTAAAGGTCAAACTAGCTCCCTAGTCCACTCATTTCGGACTGGATCTCCAAAATTGTTGTTTCTTTTGCCACACATTATCCTTTTTTCGCGTTGTTAGTCTAGCAGAGTAGCTGTATGTTTTTGCGTGTGGGTGTGTTAGTTCTTTTTTGTGCAATATTCAAGTAGAAGAGCCCCATAAATTCCCAACTTTTGAAATCTATTTCTTTTTAAGACATTTGAACAATTTTGTTATAAGAAGAAGTACATTTTTTTATTTTGTGAAGCTCCAATTGTTTGCAAATACGCGTAAATATTAATCATATTCCTTTTACGTCTTTTAATACGTAATATTATTTGTCAAACAATGACGCCTTACGTGTCAAATATGCAATTGGAGGAAAGTAAAAGTTGAATTACGCTCAGCTTCCTTCCGCAAACTCTCCTAAATTGACACTGTTTGACTAAGCAATTATTTTTTGGGTAAATTTGGTCTTTTGGTACAAATTGTGAATGTAATATTAAAAAAAAACGAGATTAAAAGAAGAAAATACAAGAGCTAGAACCGATTTGTAAGATTCAACACATGAAGCCTACTGTACTTATTTCAGGTTCCTTTTTTTTACAAAATGGGGAATTTTGTATTTTCTGCCAGAAGAAAGATCATGGATATCTGTTTATTTTTTGTTTTCCCCAGGGGTGATCAATAGTCCTGGATTGGGAGAGGACACATTCGAAGGAAAATAAAAAGAACTAGTGCCTTTTTTAAGTGACCTAAAATATTGAAGGGCAAGTAGCCCTCTCTCCCACGTTCCTTTTTCTCGAAATACCTCACCCACATCCCTTCTTCTTGAAATACATCTCATTATAACAATTTGATTCAGCATAGTTGAAAAGTCCAATATCTATGCATCTGGGAACGACAAGACAAGAGCCCTCACGGTCCTTGGGGAAAGGGCTGTAAGTTACGAAATTCGTCCGTTGTTTACGTATAGTATTTGTTATTGGGGAATATGCAGAAGTTTTTCTGGGGGAATCTTTTGCTGCCTGTCTATCATCCCCCCTCTTTAAGTTAAGGTTTTACTGACTCCTGAAGTACAAGGGACTTTGAATTTGAATGAGAAGAATTTTTAAAGTACTTTAAGACTGTAGCGTAAAGAGTGAGAGATGAGGGAGGGGGTGGGCTTTATATAACGAATAATTTCTGTTCATTTTAAGTTTTGATTTCGCTCCTTCGTTATAGTTTAAACAGCTTATTTTGTTGTATATTAAATCTTCAGTAAGGATTTAGACCGAAAGAGGAATTGTTTTATTTATTGTTTTTCTTCCTTTATTTCTTTTTTTCTTCTTTTTTTTCTTTTCACTATTTTTACGAGTGAATATTTTACGTATTATGTGTTTAAATGATTAATAGTTTAATATTTAAAAGTTTTGTTGCAGCCTCCCCTCCTTTACAGACCATGGAGCCTTTGTGGGGATTTCTGTTCGTATTATTGAATGATCCTTGTTATTTCTGGGTTGAAATATATTTTATCTTATTGGAGTCTCTTAAACTTCAATATTTCATAGCATCACAACCAGAAATCAACTTTTGAACTAAAAAAAATAGGATTTCTTTTTCCGTGGGTAACGCTTGATGTTCCAGCAACAGATAAAAAATTATATGATGTGACTTTATGTATTCTCAGTAAAAAAAATAGCCATAGCTGAGTGGGATATATGTGATTGCACAAAAGAAACAGTATGCAATCATGTTGCACAGGTGCAATGATGTTAAAAGGGAACTTGTTTCCTTTCTACTTAGTGTAAATTACTTGCTGCCAAGCAGTACTGACGAGTGCTTGTCCGGACAGACATAGAAATGTCCAAACCAACCCCAAATAACCATGTACGACTCATTCCCGTGAGTCCTCTTAGGACATCAAAGTAATTTCGAAAAAAATCAAATAGATGGCATTAAACAGTCTGCTTTAAAATCTTCCTGTGTGAGCTAATTTTCTCCTGGCAAAAATTCTATTCCAAATCCTCTAGCCTGGGCCACACTGCTAGCTCCAAACAGAGATCCTTGAAAAAATTCTTACTCTGAAAGATAGTTTTTGCAAAATAAGATGCAAATAGCCCCATGGCCACGCATATTTTGATCCAAACTACCGTGATAAAAGGGTAATAGATAGTGAATATTTGAATTTTTTTCAAAAAAATTTGCTAAGCCGCTATGCATTCATACTTGACTGTCCATATTAAAAGCGTTGTACCGTTTTTGTACTATTGTATAGGAAACAAGGAGAGAAAAATTTCAGAATAAAGAAAAAACAACGGGTCTACGGCCAGTAGAAAGGAAAGCAAAAGACAAACTAACCGACAGATATTTCGCTTATATAACTGTCTTCAACGCTAAATTAGGAAGAAACTAATTAAAAAAGTAAAGATAAAATCTAAAACAATCTATGAAATTAAAATAAAATCTAAAACTAACATTGAAAAAAAAGTGTGAGAAACAAAGCAATCTCTATATCTACATTTTAAAACTGCCGTGATACACCGAAAAGCATTCATATAGACTACACAATTTAGATCTTTTTATAAAAAAAACGTGCTTTTTCAACCAAAAGCAAGGATCAAAATAAAACTTAAAGTAAACAGCAATTAATACGCAAGTGAGTGGGATTGCCCCCTCCTCAATACCTCAATATTTACACTAAAATTTTATTTTTTGTTCCAATTATTTAAGAATGACTCTTGAAACACAAGGGAAGTTTTAGTTAAAATCATTAGCTTTTTTAAAAGTTAGAAAAAAAATTATTGTAAAGAGCGATGTAATAAGCAGGGGTGACCTCCCTTCATATACGTAATAATTTCTGCTAGTATTAATTCTTGTGTTACTCCTCACTTTCAGTTGGAAAAACACTTGTTTTTAAAAATTTAATTTCTGATCTTTTGTTAAATATTATCGGGAAATCTAGCTCCCCCTCTACGGAAAATTCCTTTCACTTCTGGAAAAATCGGTCCATGGAAAGATCCTTCAACGTAAATGCCCCTCCCCCCACCAGAATAATCTCCTCTCTCCGAAAAATATCTGTATACTTCCTATACGTCAATAATTGGCAAAGTTCATAGCTTGCAGCCCTTCCCCCAGGGGCTTTGGGAGGGTCAAGTCATTTTTAAAGACATAGCTGTTAGATCGGTACTTGTATGATATACCCCTTGTAGCTCAAGTTGTTCATGCATTGACGTACTGTAAATCGGTTTCTTTCGCTTGTTTATTTCAACTTAGCGTGAGAAAAGACAAAGATAATTGACAGAATAGATGGGAAATATATAATTTGGGCTATTTATAGGAGGGGGGGGGACAGTTTAACCCAACTCCTGTTTGTAGTAGTGTTCCTTTAGGTTTGACATAACTTATCATTTTATTTTTTGCTCGTTTCGGATTTCATTTATTAGTTAATAGTGATTTATGTTCATCTAAGGCTTGAATGATTGTTGCATTAATTTCCGCTCGTCTTTGGTTTAATGCAGCTCTTTAATTTTTTATGTAAAATTTATTTTGTTAAAAAATTTTTTATATTCGTATCAAAAAAGGAAAGTATAAATGAAAATATCCCACAATAAGTATTATCCAGGATCGAGGGTGGAGGGGCAGAAATATATGAGGGGGGGGGGAAGTAGTTTTACCTACTCCGATGTAAACCAGAAGCAAACCCGTTGCTCACCCCTCTGGCGACATTCGCATTATCAAGGACTTCAAATCTAGCTTCCAAATGGGAAATCGACCCATAATGGTTACAGTGATGGCTACACCCTAGTAAATAGCGAATCACAGCCCATGGTAACCAAAATAAAAAAAAAAGGTTTTGCAACAATGTGTCTAGTGAGAAAAATTGGCATTTGATATTGATTCAGAAATGTTAACTACTATTTCACTGAATCATTGCAGTAAGTGTTTACTGCAAAAACAATACGAGGATTTTGAAAACACAAACAAGAAAATGCACAATTAAAATCATAATGACTGAATATCCTATACAGGGAAATGAACCCCCCCCCCACCTTGAACAAAAAGGAAAATCACTTAAGCAGGGAAAATCACGAGGTAGCGCTGCGTTTTTTAGTCCAAGAAGCAAAATTAGCAAAAGTATACTTTCTTATGACGATTGCAAAATTCTTTGCAGCATTGTGACAGAGAAACAGCAACAATTATAAAACGAACACATGTAAATTATATTGTTTTTATGAAAGATTCCTTTAATATTCTTCAGCTTTCTAAAGTCTCGATATATATATATTTCGGATGGGACAATATTTCGTAAATAAGTAAATTTTCTTATGTACAATTCTTCAAAATACCAATGATGATATACTGACATTTTTTTTTTTTTTAATAATATTCAATAGTCCCCTTGGACTCTTTTATGTGAACAATTTTTCACATTTTGTTGTTAAAAAGTTCAAGAGAGGTGTAAAGAAAAAGAATACATTTAACGCCTAATTAAAAAATAAACTTATGTTAATTTCTTTAGTTTCTCCGCTTAAGTTAAGCAAGAATTTGGTTGTAAGGTTTATGGTGTAAAAACGTGTATAGTTTTCAAAAACCTAAAAACCTGCGAAAATCGGTTTAGAAAATCAAGTTTTTTTACGGAAGTAAAGAGCGAAGTTTAAACTTGAAACGAACAAAAGTTCAAGCAGTCTTGCACATTTTTAAGCAGTCTATGCAAAATAAGTTTTTAGTAAAAATTGACTTTAACTTTCAGCTTTCAGCTGACAGTCCAGTTTTCAGTAAA